>NC_061114.1:40353246-40653246 GCF_002878395.1 Capsicum annuum
CTCCCATTCCTTGAGTAAGTTTAGTTTATCAGTATTCTTAACCTATCAAGCGACATTTGAGGATGAATGTTTCCAAGGGGGAGATAATGTAAGACACCTGATAACGCTCAAAATACACCTCTCTTATGAGAATGTAAGCAATCATTGTCAATATATAACCCAACTAGATTGGGGTCGAATCCCATAGGAAATATGGTGTGAATTCGAGTAATTTGTGGATAAATCAACTGATAGTTAGAAGTTTCCTATGAATGGGTGTTTTTGGAAAGGTAGCAAATAATTACTGCTCAATTCAGTTTTTGAAATCAATATGATAAGGAAAACCATAGTTATGTTCACTATGGGTGTTGGAATTTGACAGACGCTAGTAACGATTCAAGATTCTTGTGGTAGGTAAGAACAACAGACTATCCTTGTCGAGGTTATGTCTAAATGTTTCTCAACTGGTTTAGAAATTTAACCACCTAATTCTCTCGAACTTAGGGAATTTATATTTCATAACAGGATGTTATCTTAAGTTAATTAATCTTGTTACAACATTAATTATTAAATGGAAGTTTAATGCTTCTAAGTCCCTGTTGATAATTCCCTTCTTACTAGGGTTGATTTCTTATCTCAAGCAAATCAATAGCAAGCAAGGCCTATTTTTTGCAACCAATAGTCAGCATGTAAAATAATTGAATTAACAAGAAGTTCCTACCACTGTTAGAATCGTGAACACTTAGTTACGTTACAAACCCAAACCCATAGATCCCACAACTCAGGTTAAGGAAATTTAACTACACATAATAAAATAAGCAAGACAATAAGTTGACTTCATAATTAGATACATGATCTTACAGAAAGAGGAATGAAAACAAGTGTTTCTCAAATTTGACCCACTAGAAAATCCCAAAAACAATCATAATAATCTCTCCAAAAGTGATTGTCTTGTTAAAGTTAGAAAACTAGAGAGAAAACTCAAAATGTCAGTTCCCTAATGATTAGAAAACCCTAACATATACTTTAAATACTTTAGCCTAATTATTGAAACAAAATCATAGATCACAGTATTTTCTCTGACAGGCAACAACGTGTGTGACGGCTTATTAGGAGTCTGACGGCTTATCAGGAATGTAGTCATCTCCTCTTCAATTTTGATAATCACTTCCTTAGGCAGATGATGAGAATTGATGGCTTATCAAACATGTGATGACCTATCAGAGATGTCGTGACTTATTTTCTTCAAACTCAATTCCCTGCCTAAGCCTAACGACGAGCCTGACGGCTTATCACACTTCTGACGGCCTATCACAGATGTCGTCACTGATTTCAGCTGAAGTCCATTCTCTGTCTAAGCTTGATGGAAACTCTAATATCTTATCACAAGGCTGAAGATTTATCAGATAAGTCGTTAGCTATACTTCCTACTCTACTTTCTCAGAAATCAACTCTTTTCCTCCCATTATTCCTGATTCTCTTGCATCTCAACTTTTACTGCAATATTAAAGAGAAAACAATCAAAAATAATAAAAGTTGCTCACACATCAACCCCATAAATTTCTTTCATAGTCTGAGCCTTAGAGAGTGTCAAGTGAAGCATAAATCCAGTCCAAAAAAGGTTGAGAAGTGTCTTCTCGAGTGAGAAGTATTTTAAACCATGTAGAATTTCCCTAATATCGACTTTTTATACTGTAGAGAACTGAATAATATTTCCATCAATACAAATTTTGACAAAATATGGAATCGGACGAGGAAGTTATTGCTATTTTACAGAAAGTAGTCGAGGCTGTGACAAACCATCGTTGGGACCGTCGTGTTGAGGCTGTGTGGCCTTATCCTGGCCAACGTACGATGGACAATATGATAGACTATCGAGTTTGTGACAGACCGTCATTGAGACCATCTCATTGAGGTAGTGTGTTCTTTTTCTAACTGCTGCGCGACGGACGATCCGACGGACCCTCAGACTGAGCGACGGACCGTCACTTTGACCGTCGAAGACCCCTTCATCATTTTTAAATCATTTTTAAAAGGTTTTTTGATCTTTTTCCCACTTTTTTAAGCCCCTATTTATATCCGATTAAGGCTCACAACTTTATTTATCATGTTTAACATCAAAAACTAGGGTTTCTACAAAATCAAAACCCTTTCTTTTTTTTTGAGAAAAATCAAGAAAAATTAAGAGAAATCAATAATCTCTCCAAGAGATTTCAAGAAAGAGTTTCTCTAAGGTATGTAGATCTGTCCAATAAGCTCAAGAACCGTTTTCTAAAATTCAAAGATCTTATATTTGTAGGTTTTCATAATTCATGTGAGTTGAAATTGATGTTCATGCTATTATTGAGTTTTGATTCAAGTTTGTTTGCAAGGTTTTCAAGTTTTGACCCTAGTATGTGATATTCATGTGATGTTCATGATAAACCCTCTTCAAGTTGGTTGTTAAGTATTGTGTTCTTGTTAATTAAGTGAAGAAAATTGTTGAATAAGTAAAGCACGCTCCCCATTTGTTTAATAAAATGATTATGTGAAGGAATTAGAGTCATTATAGCATGTTGACTAGAAATCCCCAATTGTTTTCAAGCCCATGCATGTCAAGTATTTATTGAAAAGCCATAGTGAATGAATTGTGACATGATAGCATGAAATTCCCCCATAATGTGCTCTTTCATACATGCTAAGACTTTAATAAATGCCAAGTGTTTGATGCAAGACCTTGTTGAATGTAGTATGATCCACTAGCATGTCCCCCTATGTTATTACATGTTTAGGATTCCTAAATGCTTGAAGTGATGCCTTAGTGATTGTGATGGTTAATGATTGTCCATGGTTTTTATTATTCAAGGATAGTTATGTTTTACTTTTATGTTGTCGAGTCTTAGGGGTATTTATACCAAACAATTTAGCTGTTGTCTAGAGCCCGTGCCTATTTTTATGATAATAATAGTTGAGCCATAATTATCGGAACTTTGTGAATTATAAAACTCTGTATTCTTAGACAGATACAGAACTTAAGAAATCTCAATAATCTCTGTAATCACTGTAATCTCAATATCGCTAGCAATCTAGCCTCAGTTCTGTACCCAGCTCAGATCTAGTAGTATTCAAGTGCTCATTTCTGACCTCTGTAGTAATCAAGTATTCTATTCAAATCTCAATGTCGTTCAGTTAGATAACGAGGTTCAGTAGTATTCCATCAGATATAGAACTAAGTGGATTCAGCTTAACTCAATCAGACCATTTGAGAAACATGATCTATATCAGATTTAGCTTAGTTTGTGTTCAGTTAAGAATTAGTTCAGTGTCTTTCAGTTAGGAGTAGGAGCTATCACTGAGTGAGGCCAGGGATGGCGGCTCCCCATCAGAGAAATAGAGTCATTAGAAGCAATCCCAGAACTCCAGAATTATGTAACCTGCGCAGGATACAAGAGTCACCTATTAGGAAAGGATGGTCACCCGTCTAATAAGCTTTACTATTATATACCTTAGGCTTGACTTCCTACGAGGGTCACCCATTAGATAGGATTGACCAAAGAGGTCTTTACCCATGGCATGGTATTGACGCCCTTTCTGCTGGGGTTACAGGTTGGACCCCACCAGTAGAGATTCGGGGTATGTTGGTTAAGTGATTACTTCCCACAGTTGCATTGTCAGTATCAATCTTTAAAAATAAGGACTATCAGATATAGTCATTTATCTAAGTGAGGAACTCAGATAGTTCCATTGATTCATAGAGCACCCGTCAGATAGGCTTGGTCCCATATAAAGTTATTCAGTATTAGATCGAGAGATCACGCGTCAGATAGTCTTGACCTCAGTCTCAGATTCAGTTGAGTATTCTTGTATTAAATTTAGAGATCACCTATAAGATAAGCTTGATCTCAGTCTGAGATTCAGTTGAGTATTCTTGTATCAGATCTAGAGATCACCTGTCAGATAGGCTTGATCTCAGTCTCAGATTCAATTGAATTTTCTTGTTATCAGATCTAGAGATCACTCGTTTAATAGGCTTGATCTCAATCTCAGATTTAGTTGAGTAATCTCATTATCTAATTCCGAGATCACCCATTAGATAGGATTGATCTCAGTCTCAGATTCAATTGAGTATTCTTTTTATAAGATCTAGAGATCACCCATCAAATAGGCTTGATCTCTGTCTCAGATTTAGTTGAGCATTCTTGTTATCAGATCTAGAGATCACCCATCAGATAAGCTTGATCTCAGTCTCAGATTTACTTGAGTAATCTCATTATCAGATCCTCATATCACCCGTTAGATAGGCTTCGCCTCAGTTTCAGATTCAGTTAAGTATTTTTGTTGTCAGATTCAGACATGAACATTTCGTATCATTGATAGTAGATTCTGGAATCATCCGTTTGAGAGGTTTGATTTCCAATTCAGTCAGTCGAGAGTAAAAAGCTCAAAATTCAATCATTGATATGAGTAGATTCTGTTAATCAGTTTTAGTATCATTTGTTTTCGAGATCACTCACTAGATAAGACTGATCTCAACTCCAGTACTCAGTTATCAGTATCACATGATTCGGTGTTTAGCATCTGAAGCATTAGTAGTGATTTCAGATACTAGTAAAGTAGTATCCAAATTTTAGTATTTTGAGTCGTGATGATTTCAGTTATGGTTCGTTCATTTATGCATGTGTTCTCATTAAATAATCGTATGATTATTCAATTAAGTAACTGTTTATGCATAAGCTCTTGCAGTTAGCCTTACCTCGTCTGCATACTCGGTACATTCCCATATTGATGCATTTGTACTATGGTATTTTAATTGACACCATAGGTTCAGAGGCACGAGATCCAGTGTACCCTTAGTAGCTCAGTCCTTGTCAGCAGCAGTAGACATAGCAGTGAGTCCTCTTTATTTGAGGATGACTTTTTTATTTTTATTGCAGCAGATTTTGTTTATTTTTAGTAGACAGAGTTAGTTGGAAACATGTCCCATCAACTCCATAGCTTAAATAGTTTAGAGGATTTTTGGACAGATGTATCAGTATTAATTTTTAAATTTTAAGTATTTTTAAATATTTTGAACCTTATGGACAGTTTCCATATTTATTATCTATATGATGCAGTATCCAAGTACAGATATCAGTAGAGGGTTAGATTGTGTTCCTCGGGATCATGAGCACCATGTGATATTCCTTTTCCAGAAAATTGGGTCGTTACAGATTCACCAGCTTTTGAGATTATGTTTGTTACTCATGTTTTAAGATACTTCAATTTTCAGTTGATTTCATTCTCTTGGTGAGTCTACTTTCACTTAGCATGTTTGTTTTAAGTGATGTACCTATTCAGTATTAAATATTGCATTCACCCCACTTAGTCAGTACATTTTATTAATACTGACCAAATACACGTTTGTGTGGCTTCATAGTTTTATAATGTAGGTACTAGAAGTTGTCCACACACCAGGGTAACATAGTTCTCAGCTTTCAGCTAGAAGGTAATGACTTCTTCTATTTTGGGAACTCGAGTCCATTTTAGTTAATGTGTTGTATTTTAATTATTCATTTGTATTGATTAGTGGTAGTTGGAGGCATGTCCCATCTATCCATAGTTATTATAGTAGAGGCCTCATAGATAGTCAGTCAAAGTCATGATATGTAATTGAAGTTCTTTCTTCAGATTTATCTTGTTTTAAACTTAATCAATATTACATTTATTCAGACTTTCTCATCGTTTTTCTTCTAAGCAAATTTAGTTTTTATACAATTTAAATCAGTTTCTAAAGTAGTATATCAGTTCATGGGTTATCTTGGGATCACTTGAGGTTCCTGGCATTGTGTTATGACTATAGGGTGGTCTTGGGTCATTACACTTGTCTTCTAAATTGGTCGGTTTCTCATGCTCAATCTACTATCTGAAAGATACACATGCAGAACTGACAATATAGATATCACCAACTTTCTTATGGACTCATTGGTAAATTTCACCCTTCGCCTTGTGAGTCTCAGGGTGTCTCCTTACTATCTCTTACCTTTGATCCCAATTTAACTCTAACCATTTGGGTCTCAAGTTATTAGAAGAGGGTTGATAGGTTTGAATTATTGGTGCAATCTTATTTTCCCAATCGTGACCTCCTTTGTGAGGATGATCGTGAATATAGGCAAGTGCTTCGCTTCTATATTAACTAAAGAACCAAACAATATGAAGAATATCACAATACATGCCACATAATAATCCAAAGAAATCTCGTACTTCCCTACTTTGTTAATCCATAAGGGTTCCCAAAACCCTAGCTTAGGAAATGAGACGCTCATGATTGGGAAATAATTAATGGAATTCAATAAAAAAAAAGCATAGAATTAATTACTCAATAATGAAACAATAAAATCCAAAGTATTGAATTGATTACATAACCAACAATCAAGAACGAATGTATAAGTGTGCAAAAGTATGTCAAAGTACGTAAAATATTACATAATGACCCCAAGGGTATTTATAGAGTCTCAAAATAACAAGGAAAACCTAACCAAAACATAATAGGAAAACTTAGTTGGTAGTGGTCATGCCTCTAGTAACGAGTCTTCTGGACTAATGATGACTCGTTAGCTGTTGTCATTGATCTCTTCTATCTTAAGTGATCACAAAATATTGTCTCTCATGATTAGTCATTGTCTGCAAGTTCTCAATCCAATAAATTTTCATATTCAGTACTTTAGGGTCTGTTTTAAGAATGACTCCACACCACGAGTCATTGTCAGTCACAACAACTCGTGGTCCTCACGCGTCTCCACTATGATTCCTACTTATCAACTTTTAGAACTTTGTCTATAATGCAAAATAACTCTCACTATGACTCATTGTCACTCATAATGAGTCATACTCAGCCATCCACTTAGCTCCTTTAATAAGCATTTATCACTGTAAACATCATGACTTGGACCACGAGTCATCAGGTGACTAAATGGCTCATGGTCCATTCAGTGCCTTAGATTCTTTAGCTCTTTTTCATGTAATTGGTACACTCCACTTCTAGCCTAATTTACCTATAACACACATAAAACTCACATCATATCTGACAAAATGACCTAAGTAAATACGTATTTTCACCATTTTAAGCATCAAAAGTTCTATAAAACCATGGCACATCAATAGACCATCCCGTTATGGAGGCTACCTAGGAGACTGAGCAACATATCCAGCTCAGTATCCTTACCTATTTGAGCCTTCAAGTACTTCTTGGTTCTTTTCTTTTAGGGATGAAAGTTCTTTTATTAGTGGATATTGTATTAACCATCTAGGTCATTTTGTGTTTTTCTTGCTATTTTTCTTTGAGAAATTTCCTATAGCTTCCCTTAGTCACTTATGACTTATTGGGATTAATAGATCAATTCGTGGATAGTATTTTTTGTTTTTATATGTTTCACAATTTTTGACCTTCTAAAGTCGAAGAAATTGGTGTTTAGCCAAAAACTTTTGTAAATGGCCCTGGATGACAATTTTGGCAGTTTTTGTAAGACCCCATAAAAATCGCATGTCAAATTCAGCTTGTAAAGTTCAATGAGAGACTCCAACACTTAGAAAAAAATTTTACTAAGGGTTCAAGTTCAACACTTACTCTCATTTTAGACCTCCTAACTTCGGGGATTTATTTGATGACCTTCCTGACCTTTATTTTTAGATTTTCAAGTTGCGTTGTGATGGGTAAAGTCCCTAGTACTTATTAGACATATTCCAGGTGCATTTTGGGCGCATTTTAGTGGCTAACTCACTGGTTTGAAATGCTCCTACATTCCGAGCGCATTTCAGGTCAAAAATTTCACTCAACTTCAAACTATCATAACTTCCAGAATATAATGAACTGTGATAGCTTCTATATATCAATAGAAATATCATTGAGTATTATTTCTAATACAATTGGTTTCATCCCATTTAGACATCTAAATAAAAAGTTATGATTAATTAACTTCAGCCTATCAGACAGTCAATTAGGGACAGATTTGACCTTAATTATTCCTTAGAGGTATTTTGGTCATCTTCCACCCCTATATATACCCCAAACACGGGATTAAGGTTTATTTGCAGCAAAATATACTCCTCTTCTCAAAGTCCTCTTAAGAACTCAAGCTAGGGTTTCAATTTGAAGACCCAAATCCCATCAATTGAAGAACATAACTCCTCATTTATCTTCAACATCAAAAGAAGGGTTTCTCTCAAGATCATAACCTATAACAAGAATCAAATCCTTCTTCAAGAATATATGATATTCAAGTTTTTTAAACTCAAGAGCCAATTTGTTTTCTCTCAAAGGAACAAGAACCCTAATCAAGGAATCAAGAACATGTCTAAGAATTTCTTCAAGAATCTTCCACCTAAGGTATGCGTAGTGTTCATTCATGGATTCCTTTCATTCGTAGGAGTCCAAGAACCATGCTTTAAATACTATATTGTGATTGTCTTGTTGAGATATGATTATGTACATGTTGATGGTTGTTGTTTATGCTTCAAGATGTTAATTTAGGGTGATTCTCATGAAATATGTGTACTTGTAGTTAAAACCCATGAAATTGGGTGGTTTAAGATGACTAAATTATTAAGAACACCTATTCTATAAAGTGTGCATGCAAGGTGTTCGACGAAATATCTAGAATAGGCATAATCATATTTTTATGATTTAAGAGTGCTCAATTTTGACAACTGATATATCTGATAACATGAGTTCTGATAAATGATAGTATGAAGGACGGTATCTGACAGTCCTAAATCTGATAGAACTATCTGAGTTTCGTACTGTATCTGAGTTGATTGTATCTGACAGTCTTGATATCCTGAAGAACTATCTGAGTTCTTTTACTGAGATTGATACTGAAATTGTGGGAAGTAGTTATCTAACCGACATGCCCCAAATACGCTATAATATCTAAGCTCGGGGTCCAATCTCTGCCTTAATTGGAAGGGTGTCAATACCATGCCACTGGTAAGGACAAGCTGTGAGTGACCCTCATCTGGAAGGTACTCTAATAAGAATGGTGGGAACCCTCATCTAACAGGTTAAGCCACCTTATCTACCCTCAACTGACAGGTATTGATGTCTCAACCTATGCTAGATACATAGTTCTACAATGTAATAACTACTTCTAAGAATCACACCCTCTACTGGCAGGTGAGTTCCCATCCTTGGTTTCACTCGGTGCTGAATCCAACTCCAACTGAATGACACTGAACTAATTATAGTGAACTGATTTCCTAGTTCATACTAGAATAAACTAAACTGTTACTGATTGTTCTATTTAACTGAACTGAACATGGACTAATTTTATTAAGTTTCGATGACTAGCGAAACACTACTGAATTTTGTTAACTAACTAAATGCTACTGAGTTCTGTTAGCTGACTGAAGTCTACTAAATATGGCTTGACTAAGAGTATCGTGAAAATATGATATGGCTCTAGGAACACAGATAAATTTTTCGGGTATGAATACCCCCAGGATTCGATGGAAGGAAACTGATATGACTTGACATACAAGAGTACTTGACCAATATTAGCAATCCATAATATAGCATCTACGGGGAATTCATAAATCATGTGGTTTTCATAACCTTTTCATATAGCTAACGTCATGGTAAATTATAATATCATGGCAAGCCAATAACATATTCATAGCACATTAATAGCATAGCAATCATCTTGATCAAGTAGACATGGCATAACATAAGAAACATGGCAAAATCTTGGAGCATGAAGACTAGGTACTTGCTCATCATTTATTCGTTGAGGCACATTATCAAACACATGGTAGGCATAGATTTAACGTGGGAGTTAACTTAAGAACATTGATATGACATGGAATCATCATTTAGATCACAAATAGGTCAAAGTGCTCAATTCTTCTTCACTTAGACATTTTAACAAACACCTTGCATGCACTATTTAGGGCATATGCCTAATGATCAATTTTATACACCATAACACCATAATTCAACTCAATTCCACCAATTGAATCCACCAAATATCATGATATCATGAACAAAATATAAAGATTTGAACTTTATTCACGCAACCAATTAAGTATGGAAATGGGTTAATAAGAAATGTATGCTCCCCATATGTTTGATAAAATGTTTCTGTGAAGAATTAGGACCATTATGGAATGTTTATTAGGAAACCACAAATTGTGAGCAAGACCGTGCATGCCTAGTGTGTGATGAAATGTCTTAGTGAATGAATTGTGATATCATAGCATGAAATCCCCAATTAGGTGTAAGCCCATGCATGCCTAGTGTTTGTTGAAAGGAATTAGTGAATAAGTTGAGAGATAATAGTAGTAAATTCTATGTGCTCTTTGATCCATGCTAAGCCTTTAATACATGCCAAGTGCTTGACGAGTTAGTTGTGATATGATAGTATGAAGTTTTCCCAAATCATGTGTTATCCAATACATGCAAAGACTAATATACATGCGAAGTATTTGATGAAAGACCTTGTTGAATGGAGTATGATCCTATAGCATGTTCCCCTTATTTTATTATGTTTCTATGATTCCTAAATGATTGAAGTGATGCCTTAGTGATTGTGATGATAAATAGATTTTTATGATTCCTAAATGCTTGAGTTGATGCCTTAGTGATGTGGTAGTGAATTGATGCTTATGATTACTAAAATTCTTGAAGTGATGCCTTAGTGATTGTGATGGTGAATACATGTTATGATTCCTAAATGCTTGAAGAAATGCTTTAGAGATTGTGATGATGAATGAATGACCGTGGTTATGACTAGTCAAGAATGGTTATGTTGTACATTTATGTCATCGAGTCTTTGGGGTATTTATACCTGACAATTTAGCTATTGTGTTGAGCCTGTGTAAGTTTTCATGATAATCCCAGTCGGGCTATAATTCTCAAAACTTAGTGAATTATAGAACTCTGTATCCTCAGACGGATACAAAACTTAAGAAATCTCAGTAATCTCAGTAATATCTGTAATCCTTGTATTGCTAGTAATATAGACTTAGTGTTGCACTCAGCTCAGATATTGTAGTATTCAAGTGTTCATTTCTAGCCTCGGTAGTGACCGAGTAATCTATTCAAACTCTGTATCGTCAGTTAGATATAGTTATTCAGTAGTATTTCATTATATATGGAAGCTTGTGAACTCAGATTAACTAAGTTGGATCATTTGAGAAATGTGATCTGTATCAGATTTAGATCAGTTTATGTTTAGTTGAGAAATTCAGTTGATCGTCTTTCAGTTGGGAGTAGGACTTAACACCGAGCGAGGGAAGAGATGGTGGATCCCCGTTAGAGAGAGGCTATGTCGTTAGGATCAATCCCTAAACTCCAAAACTGTGTAGCCAGTGTAGAATATAGGATTCCCCGTCAGTAGAGGCTACCACCATTAGAGAGGTTTGACTATTATATTTCCTTAAGCTGACTTCCTACGAGGGTCATCTATTAGAGAGGCTTGACCAGAGAGGTTTTTACCCGTGGCACAGTATAGACACCCTTCGAGCTGGGGTTACAGGTTGGACCCCACCTGTGGGACGTCGGGGCATATCAGTTAAGTAACTACTTCTTACAGTTGTAGTTTCAGTATCAATCTTCAGAAATTAGGATTGTGAGGTACAGTCTTTTATCTCAGTGAGAAGCTTAGATAATTCATTGATTCATGACCATCTGTCAGATATGCTTGGTCTCATATACAGTTATTTGTTATTACATCCAAAGATCTCCCGATAGATTGGCTTGATCTTAGTCTCAAGTCCTATTGAGTATTCTCGTTATCAGATCCAGAGATCTCCCAATAGATAGTCTTGATCTCAGTCTCAGATCATGTTGAGTATTCTTGTAATCAGATCCAGAGATCACCCGATAGATAGGCCTGATCTCAGTCTCAAATTTTATTGAGTATTCTTGTTACCAGATCCAGAGATCTCCTGATAGATAGGCTTGATCTGAGTCTCAGATTCTATTGAGTATTCTTGTTGTCATATTCGGACATGATCATTTTCTTATCATTGATAATACTATATTGTGATTGTCTTGTTGAGATATGATCATGTACATGTTGATGGTTGTTGTTTATGCTTCAAGATTTTAATTTAGGGTGATTCTCATTAAATATGTGCACTTGTAGTTAAAACCCATGAAATTGGGTGGTTTAAGATGACTAAATTAATAAGAACACCTATTCTATAAAGTGTGCATGCAAGGTGTTCGACGAAATGTCTAGAATAGTCATAATCATATTTTCATGATTTAAGAGTGCTCAATTAACAAGTCTTTACTCCATGTTGTTTGAATAAAGTTCAAATCTTTACATGTTGTTCATGATACCATGATATTTTATGGATTCAATTGGTGGAATTGAGTTGAATTATGGTGTTATGGTGTATAAAATTGATCATTAGGCCTATGCCCTAGATACTGCATGCAAGGTGTTTGTTAAAATATCTAAGTGAAGAAGAATTGAGAACTTTGACCTATTTGTGATCTAAATGATGATTCCATGTCATATCCATGTTCTTAAGTTAACTCCCATGCTAAAGCTATGCCTACCATGTGTTTGATAATGTGCCTCAACGAATAAATGATGATCAAGTACCTAGTCTTCATGCTCCAAGATTTTGCCATGTTTCTTCTGTTATCCCATGTCTACTTGATCAAGATGATTGCTATGCTATTAATCTGCTATGAATATGTTATTGGCTTGTCATGATATTACAATTGACCATGACGTTAGCTATATGAAAAGGTTATGAAAACCACTTGATTTATTAATTCCCCGTACATGCTATATTATGGATTGCTAATATTGGTCAAGTACTCTTGTATGTCAAGTCATATCAGTTTCCTTCCATCGAGTCGTGGGGGTATTCATACCCAAAAAATATATCTATGTTCCTAGAGCCATATCATGTTTTCACGATACTCTCACTCAAGCCATATTTAGTAGACTTCAGTCAGCTAACAGAACTCAGTAGCATTTAGTTAGTTAACAAAATTCAGTAGTGTTCCGCTAGTCATCGAAACTTAATAAACTTAGTCCATGTTCAGTTCAATTAAACAGAACAATCAGTAACAGTTTAGTTAATTTTAGTATGAACTAGGAAATCAGTTCACTATAATTAGTTCAATGTCATTCAGTTGGAGTTGGATTCAACACCGAGTGGACCCAAGGATGGGAACTCATCTGCCAGTAGAGGGTGTGATTCTTAGAAGTAGTTGTTACATTCCAGAACTATGTAGCCAGCATAGGTTGAGACATCAATACCTGTTAGTTGAGGGTAGATGAGGTGGCTTAACCTGTTAGATGAGGGTTCCCACCGTTCTTATTAGAGTGCCTTCCAGATGAGGGTCACTCACAGCTTGTCCTTACCAATCGCACGGTATTGACACCCTTCCAATCAAAGCAGAGATTGGACCCCGAGCTTAGATATTATAGCATATTTGGGGCATGTCGGTTAGATAACTACTTCCCATAGTTTCAGTATCAATCTCAGTAAAAGAACTCAGATAGTTCTTCAGGATATCAAGACTGTCAGTTACAGTCAACTCATATATAGTACGGAACTCAGCTAGTTCTATCAGATTTAGGACAATCAGATATAGTCATTCATACTATCATTTATCGGAACTCATGTTATCAGATATATCAGTTATTAAAATTTAGCTATCATTCATGATATGTTATCAGTAAATACATGTCATCAGTATTCATACTTAGTAGTCATGTTATCACGATCTCAGTTTCAAAACTGTTATATACGGCCAATCAAATTAGTTTTTCATAATTAAAACTATTAGAAACAATCATTCCTTTATTCGTAATATAGTATCACTCTCCCAGTATTCAATAATACAGTATCAGTTGCTCACTTATTAGTGAATTATATATCAATATCAGTAAACTAAGTCATTCAGTATCTTAATATCAGTAAACTTAATCATTCAGTATCTCAGCATTAGTAAACTAATGTTTTTAGTATTCAGACTCAGTAGTCAATAACACTACGAGTTTAGTTGCAGTTACATATGTATGTATGTATTCTCACATTCATATCACTCAGCATTTTTCATGCATATAAAACCCTTCGTATTTAGCCTACCTCACTCGTATACTCAATACATTCAGTCGTATTGACGTACTCGCACTATGGTGTTTTATTTGATGCCATAGGTATAGAGGCACGAGTTTCAGAGTAGCAGTAGCATTGCAGATTTCAGCATTCATTGCTCCTCTTCATTCGAGGACAGTATTATTATTACTTTATTACAGTATTTCAGATTAGTTTTTCAGTTTATGGAGTTAGTTGGAGACATGTTCCTTCAACTCCTTATTTAGTTTAGTTAGATGTTTTTGGACTATATGTCAGATTAGATGTTCAGACTTCAGTATTTATGTTTCTTTTTGGTATTGTTATACCATGTTTTTCATATATGTATCAGTATTGAACCTTATGGACTTACAGTTCATGTTTTCACATATTTTATGAGATATTATGCAGTTTACAGGTACAGATATCAGTCATAGGTTAGCTTATGGTCCTTCGGGATCATGAGCACCGTGTAGCATTTTGGTTCAGAAAATCAGGGTGTTACAAACTTGGTATAGAGCCTAAGGTTCAGCAGTGTCCTAGGAAGTCTAAAAGTTGTATCAAGTAGAGTCTTGTACATGGGCATGTTGTGCACCGCACTTATGTGCAGGAGGCTATGAGATGTTTTGTGGACAGTTTCCCTTCTTTAAAGTCTCAAGATTATGCTATAGCAAGTTTCTCTAAGGAACCCATGTAGATTCATATCAGGCTCGTATCATGTCAACTTTACCTTACTTTCAAGGTAACAGAAACAGTGAAGCTCAAGTCCTAAAGATAGATTTTTCTCATGCAGTCTCTAGAGACATTTATGGGATTTGCCACATGCTCAGATAATATCCCCTCAGTTTAGTCATGTTCCAAAGTTGTACAAATTTCATTTATGATCATGAGAACTCCTTTGTAAACTCAAATCCAATTTTTAATATGCCGTTAGATCCCTTCTCAGAATCTTATGATAGTATAGACCTAGAATTTTAAGCATGGACCCAAGAGTTTAGCAGTAGATGAGTTGGGATAGTATTATCTAGTTTGATTAGATTATGTATTCATTGGGATATTTGTACCAAGGTAAATCAGGAGGCTTGAACAGTTTAAGCTAGAATTTAAGTTTATTTACTTAAAATTAAGCATGAAGGTGTAGATGTGATATTAGTAGTATATGAGGAAACAAAAGTAGCTAATGTTTTTAGTAGGATAGGCAGGTGTCGAACAGAGTATAAGTATGTGATGATAGATCAAGTGACTAAGTCAGACTCTCAGATTCCAGTAGTAGTGCCAGTATGTATAGAAAAGCAGTAAGGGAAGACGATTTCGAACCCATTCTATTCTCAGTACAAAGATTTGTACTTTAGCTATCACGAGATCCACTTAGGTCTTACATATCAACTCTAGGGTCACAAACCAGGATCATGTACTTTTCCATAAATCATGTACGGCTTCTATTCCTAGTATAAAGGATCTCAGTTTACCCCATAGTATGAATCAATTCCATGAATATGGCTTATGTTCACACGTTATCCATAGAATCATGTGTGCTTTCAGTTCTCAGCATAGGGAGTTAGATCTAAATCAGTCAGTGTCACGAATCATGTCTCACGAATATAAAAAACTCAAAACTTAGGTCATGCAGCTCATAACTCATGTACACGTATCATTCTTTACAGTATACTAAGCTTTCGTGACTTATGTTATGCCCCTACAGATCAGATAAATTCATATCACATTATGTGTATCCTCAGTTCAAACCTTTTTGGTAAATCCTTGCTCAGATACCTCGTGTTAGTTAGTTAGTCCCTTCTCGTATGCGTAATACTCTATGGTATCAGTCCAGTTATTCAGAATAAGTATAATTCAGTCTTGCATACCCAATATTCAATTACCAGTTATTCAGTTAATCAGATAAGTTAGTATATTTATGCACTCATAATCATCTAAGTTTATGCATTATGTCTTAGTTTTAGATCCCAGCTATTAATTCATAATTCTGTTCGTTAGTGCCTTGTACACAGCCTTAATTTTCCTTAGTATCTCAGCTAAGTCAGTATTCTTCAAGAGACCTAGAGTCCCAAGGGGGAGATACCCTATATCTCCTGACCTTATAAGATTTAAACATGCCACTTTCTTTTCTCTAGATGAATCCAGCTTGAGGTAGGGGTTACTTATAAGCTGACCCTCTAGCTTTAAATTTCAGTTGTAATCTATGTTCTTAATAGCTCAGTTTAGCCCACGATACTCTATCCATGTTAGGCATTATAGACTCATTTCAACTCATGTATCATGTTCCAGACTCAGTTATGTTATTATGTTTTCGCTCATGCATATTGAGTGATTAATCTCAAACTTATCGGTATTTTCAATTCAACGCAACATTGTTCCTTAAGCTTACTCATTCTCATGTTCAGATTTCAGTACCAAACTTGGTACCATTACCATTGCATGTTTAGTTGTATATTCATGAGTCAGTTCAGTCATGTATCAACACATCAGATATGTGTGGTCATCTTATAAATACTTTCAGTCATGCATTCACATATCACGTCAGTCATATAATCATACATCAGATATGCATGGACTCAATTTATTCGTTTTGCGTCAGATATGCATTCTCATTTTAAGAAAACTTAGTTCATCAGAACAATCAGTCCTTTAATCATAAATAAGTTACGCATGCATCAGATATGTATGTTCAGTATGATATATTCAGTTTGTCGGTCATCGCACCCATAAAATCATATTCAGTTGTTCATGCTCAATACTCACGTCAGTTGTCTTTTCTCCCCTCTCAGTCAGTCTTATTTGAGGACAAATACACCCAAGGGCGATATATTATATGACCCGTAAAAATCACATGTCAAATTCAGCTCGTAAAGCTCCATGAGAAATTCCAACACTTAGAAAAAATTTTTTGCTAAGTGTTCAAGTTCAACACTTACTCTCATTTTAGACCTCCTAACTTTGGAGATTTATTTGATGACCTTCTAAACCTCCATTTTTAGATTTTCAAGTTGCGTTGGGAATGGGAAAATCCCTAGTACGTATTGGAAACATTCAGGGCGCATTTTGGGCGCATTTCAGTGGCTAACTCACTAGTTTGAAATGCTCCCGCATTCCGGGCGCATTTCAGTCAACTTCAAACCATAATAACTTCCTGCATATAATGAACTGTGAGAGCTTCTATATATCAATAGAAGTATTTTTTAGTCTTCTTTCCAATACAATTTGTTTCATCCCATTTGGACATCTACATAAAAAGTTCTTATCAATTTACTTCAGCCTACCAGACAGTCAATTAGGGACAGATTTGACCTTAATTGTTCCTTAGGGGTATTTTGGTCATCTTCCATACCTATATATACCCCAAACACGGGATTAAGGCTTATTTGCAGAAAAATATACTCCTCTTCTCAAAATCATCTCAAGAACTCAAGCTAGGGTTTCAATTTGAAGACCCAAATCCCATCAATTGAAGAACATAACTCCTCATTTATCTTTAATATCAAAAGAAGGGTTTCTCTCAAGATCATAACCTATAACAAGAATCAAATCCTTCTTCAAGAATATTTGATATTCAAGTTTTTCAAACTCAAGAGCCAATTTATTTTCTCTCAAAGGAACAAGAACCCTAGTCAAGGAATCAAGAATATGCCTAAGAATTTATTCAAGAATCTTCCACCTAAGGTATGCGTAGTGTTCATCCACGGATTCCTTTCATCCATAGAAGTCTAAGAACCATATTTTAAATACTAAATTGTGATTGTCTTGTTGAGATATGATCATGTACATGTTCATGGTTATTGTTTATTCTTCAAGATGTTAATTTAGGGTGATTCTCATGAAGTATGTGTGCTTGTAGTTAAAACCCATAAAATTGGGTGGTTTAAGATGACTAAATTATTAAGAGCACTTATGTCATAAAGTGTATATGCAAGGTGTTCGACGAAATGCGTAGAATATGCATAATCATGTTTTCATGATTTAAGAGTGCTCAATTAACAAGTCCTTACTCCATGTTATTTCACATGCATTCCATGTTGTGTGAATAAAGTTCAAATCTTTACATGTTGCTCATGATACCATGATATTTTGTGGATTCAATTGGTGGAATTGAGTTGAATTATGGTGTTATGGTGTATAAAATTGATCATTAGGCCTATGCCCTAAATAGTGCATGCAAGGTGTTTGTTAAAATGCCTAAGGGAAGAAGAATTGAGTACTTTGACCTATTTGTGATATAAATGATGATTCCATGCCATATCCATGTGCTTAAGTTAACTCCCATGTTAATTCTATGCCTACCATGTATTTGATAATGTGCCTCAACGAATAAATGATGATCAAGTACCTAGTCTTCATGCTCTAAGATTTTTCCATGTTTGTTAAGTTATGCCATGTCTACTTGATCAAGATGATTTCTATGCTATTAATGTGCTCTGAATATGTTGTTGGCTTGTCATGATATTAGAATTGACCATGATTTTAGCTATATGAAAAGTTTATGAAAATCACATTATTTATGAATTCCCCGTAGATGTTATTTATGGATTGTTAATGTTGGTCAAGTATTCTTGTATATCAAGTCATGTCAGTTTCCTTCCGTCGAGTCCTGGGGGTATTCGTACCCAAAAAATATATCTGTATGCCTGGAGCTATGTCATGTTTTCATGATGCTCTTAGTCAAACCATGTTCAGTAGACTTCAGTCAGCTAATAGAACTCAGTAGCATTTAGTCAGTTAATAGAATTCAGTAGTGTTCCGCTAGTCATCGAAACTCAATAAACTCAGTCCATGTTCAGTTCAGTTAAATAGAATAATCAGTAATAGTTCAGTTAATTCTAATATGAACTAGGAAATCAGTTCAGTATAATCAGTTCAGCGTCATTCAGTTGGGAGTAGGATTCAGCACCGCGCGAACCCAAGGACGGGAATTCACCTGCCAGTAGAGGGTGTGATTCTTAAAAGTAGTCGTTGTATTCTAGAACTATGTAGCCAGTATAGGTTGGGACATAAATACCTGTCAGTTGAGGGTAGATGAGGTGGCTTAACCTATCAGATGAGGGTTCCCACCATTCTCATTAGAGTACCTTCCAAATAAGGGTCACTCACAGCTTGTCCTTACCAGTGGCGCGGTATTGACACCCTTCTAATCAGGGTAGAGATCGGACCACAACTTAGCTATTATAGCATATTTGGAGCATGTCGGTTAGGTAACTACTTCCTATAGTTTCAGTATTAGTCTCAGTAAAAGAACTTAGATAGTTCTTCAGGATATCAGGACTGCCAGATACAGTCAACTCAGATACAGTACGGAACTCAGCTAGTTCCATCATATTTAGGACTGTCAGATACAGTCATTCATGCTATTTATTATCAAAACTCATGTTATCAGATATATCAGTTATCAAAATTTAGTTACCATTCATGATATGTTATCAGTAAATACATGTCATCAGTATTCATACTCAGTAGTCATGTTATCACGAGATCAATTTTAGGACTGTTATATATGGTCAATCAAATGAGTTCTTCAAAATTAGAACTAACAGAAACAATCATTCCTTTATCAGTAATATAGTATCACTCTCCCAGTACTCAGTAATACAGTATCAGTTCCTCACTTATTAATGAATTACATATCAATATCAGTAAACTCAGTCATTC
The DNA here is from genome assembly GCF_002878395.1 of Capsicum annuum. Lineage (NCBI taxonomy): Eukaryota > Viridiplantae > Streptophyta > Magnoliopsida > Solanales > Solanaceae > Capsicum > Capsicum annuum. The sequence continues at coordinate 40,372,942 of NC_061114.1, forward strand.
AGTATCTCAGCATCAGTAAACTCATGTTGTCAGTATTCAGACTCAGTAGTCAGTATCACTACGAGTTTAGTGGCAGTTACATATGTATGTATGCATTCTCATGTTCATATCACTCAGCATTGTTCATGCATATAAAATCCTTTGCATTTAGCCTACCTTACTCGTATACTCAGTATATTCAGTCGTACTGACATACTTGTGCTATGGTGTTTTATTTGACGCCATAGGTACAGAGGCACGGGTTTTAGAGCAACAGTAGCATTATAAATTTCAGTAGTCATTGCTCCTCTTCATTCGAGGACAGTATTATTATTACTTTATTACAGTATTTCAGATTAGTTTTTCAGTTTATGGAGTTAGTTGGAGACATAATCCTTCAACTCCTTATTCAGTTCAGTTATACATTTTCGGACTATATGTCAGATTAGATGTTCAGACTTCAGTATTTATGTTTTTTTTTTGTATTACTATACCATGTTTTTTAGATATGTATCAGTATTGAACCTTATGGACTTACAGTTTATGTTTTCACATATTTTATGAGATACTATCAGTTTACAGGTACATATATCAGTCATAGGTTAGCTTATGATCCTTTGTGATCATGAGCACCGTGTAGCATTTTGATTCAGAAAATCGGGGGGTTACAGTTTTGTTAGTGTGGAACATTGATTTTAGGTTGGGGGATCCTTTGGTTTGAATATTGAGGTTTCTAGGACCGTTTTGAGCTATTGGTTAGAAATTGGTAAAAATAGAACTTTGGGTGTAGGACATATGCTTTGTCAAAACACCCTTTGTAGGAAATTATTAATGGTTTTAGTCTATAATAATAATTTTTTTAGGTTAGCGTAGTTTGTTTGCATTCATAATATTCTGAATAAATTTAAAGGACAATCCAAAATTTTACAACTTAGCCAATTTTATTGGTGTCTAAACACTTGGTGTAGGCTAAGACTTTTATTTCTATCGTGATAATGACCTTTGAAATCATGAGGGTCTGGGGACCTTGGTCATCATTATTACGAGGAACGATCATGATAAATTTGGGTTATGGGATAGGGCCAAATTATGCATCATTATTATATGGCTAAGCCACTATAATCGCTATATTCTAGTTATTAGGATCCCGAGATTGCAACTATGGTGTCCCATGATTACAATGAAAGAACCTATAGTAGTATAAATATTGCTCCTTTCGTTTTTTAACTCAATGTTTCTTAGTATAAACATCATAACTGATATTGAAGCTCTAAAATAGTGTAGGGACATTGAATTGAAGTAGGGATTAAGTAAAGATCGTTGAGGTGATATTTTCCATCATTAGCTTGTAAGTTCCAATATTAATTTTGATTAAATTGTCTAGTTTGTTTTTAATTTCTCTTTCTCTTTTAAGGTTGTTTTGGTAAGCACGCGGAGCTGCTGGAACTTTATTTTTATCACAAGCTGATTGTCCCATGAGAGACATTATTGAGATTTCAATTTTCCAATTCCACAAGTGGTCTCCACATATGATTTTTAGACTAATTTCTAACCTGAAGTGTAAGTTCACAATAAGGGTATAATTATTCTCATCTTGGCACCTAGATTATTATTTTGATATCATGGCAGCTGTCAGAGGATTCTCAAAAGGAAAAAGCCTAGATATAGAGGATTTCGTGAGCATAAATTAAATTAGGGAAAGGAAATTTGCTTGTGTAATAGAAAAAAATGAACTACACTGTGAATCTTAGAAGGAGAAGGGAAGATTCGCTAATGAAATATACTACTTTAGTTGATATAGATGACATATCACATGCACTTCAGTATGGATCAAAGACCATAGGTATATAGGCATTAGGAATAGTCAATTATTTTGAGATTTAATGGTTGAATGATCAATAAAGTATTATCAACCTACAACTAATAGACTGATAAAACATCAAGGTCAGTTTAAGTGATTAGTCAATTTAATTTCTAGTGCCAAAGCCCTTTATTATTTCATCTAATTGGTTACATAAAAATATATTTATATTTTGGTTAAATTATCATTAGTATCTTTCTTATTCTAGTTATGTAATGTTCCTTGAGGTCATTTTCCTCTTTTCTACATATTTTCTGTATTTAGAACTTTCCTATAGCTATCCCAAGTCATTTATAACTTTATGGACTGCAGGTTTAGTTTCCTGGTTATTCATTTGGTTTTCATCTTAGTTTCCCTATTTGGGAGAAGTTGTAGTTAGGAATATTTCTTTGGCCTAAAATGTAAGTAAATATCCTTAGTTAAGAATTGCAAGAGTTCCTTTAGCTTTGGAACATGGATTCTAGGCTATGGGGATCCTTAGGTCAAGTCTCAAGACTTTTGTGTATGTTTTGAAATATTGGTTAAAATTTGGTAAAATGAAATAGTGGGAGAAGGGACCGTAATTTATCAAAAAGATATCTTTTGGAAATTTTTATGGTTCCTTAAATATATAATGCTATTTTTGTAAGGTATCATATTTTGTTTGTGTGCATACATTTTTGAACTAATACTGAGCATCCTTTTGTAGTTATTAAACATGGATAAAAAATCTAGGGTAAAGCAAGTATTTGCAACCCTTTTATTGCCTAAGAAAAGCCACCATAGTTGATGGGTAACCCTTTTAGTGGCTACTCATGATCTCAGCATCCATCACCTTAGTAACCCTTCTGTCTCCTAGGCAGATCCAACTTAGTGACTAAAGCCAAAACTTTATATACTTGGTTTTCTTGAGATTTTAGATATTTCTAAATATAGAGCCCACATTAAAGTGCCTTAGGAGCTTGAAAATCAGTGTGGATTGTCAAATTGAAGCCTAAGGTCGTCAAGTTCCTATTCCTCAATCATTTTCTTATCATAAATTTGTATGTTCCAAAATTTTATTTTTGTTATTTCACTAGTATAATTTCTTTTTTTGGACTATTGGGACTGATTTGGGCAATTATTAAGCTCAAATTGGTGTCAATTTTGGAGCACATGATCCTTAAGCTGAAAGAGACCTAATGAAGGATCCAATTATAGATTCCGTCTATGATCCCTACTAACCTAATTTTTTACCTAATTTTTTATACAGAGTACTATACAAAGATATAGGTATCATTATTCTTTATTTGAAACCTAGATTACTATTTTCATAGTGTGTAGTGGTCAGAGGCGTCCTTAAGGGAAAGACTCCAATTTAGTATAATGTGAGCGCATTCTTTGGTGTTCAAGTGGGCTACAACTTATATACCTTTTGGACTCTCCTAGTTTAATATATTAGTGTGATAGTTTGCTAATTATTGTCGGGGAAGTTATAGGTCAAATAATCTTTTTTAGGTGTTTATAATCCTTATATCTAGTTAGGGGGCCTTATAGTAGAATTCAATCTTGAAATCCTTAGGATAGATAGTCATTTCTCCTTTAGGTCTTGAGTTAATGTGTATAAGACCCCAGAGTTTATACTGAGAGACTTAGGGGTTGTTTGGTAGGAAAGAGTTATCCCGGGATAATGAATCCCAAGATTAGTTATCATGGGATTAGTTATCCAACTATGTAAATGAGATAATTTATCCAATAATTATGCTATAAATAGTGTGATAAATAATCCTGATACTATCTAATACCTCACACAAAACATAGGATAAAATAGTCTTTCATTTTATCTAGGGACTATTTATCCCTCACACCTCACGCCAAACAACCCCTTAGACTAGGTTCGAGTAGCTTATTTTCTTAGGATTGGTTTTTAGGGCTAGTAGCTAGTGATATCTCTCATTTTAGGATAAATCACCTCAGGATAATGTCCCTCCTTGTTATAGATAACTATAAAACACCAAAATGGGTTGATTATTAGAATTTGATTTTTTTACTCTTTATGTTGTACCTTTTTGATATGGTATCCTCGACATTCGAGTATTTTGGACTAAAAACATAGATTTTAACATAATGATTGGCAGTTATAAATATTTTAAAAGACCTTGGTTTTCTAAAAGGAAAGATATACTTTTTACCCTTACTTCAAGTCCAACATGCTTTATTATTGACTTTTGGTATGGAATACGGGTATGGTTTATGGATAAGGATGGAGGAGAAACTTATTATATTCTCATTGCATATAATGGCTTACTTTTATGTTCCTTACTATTGCATTTTGGTTAATGTTAGTACTATATTTTGGTTGCATCGACCGTGTTTATGGGGGCTTAGTTGGGTTTATTTCTATACTGTCTGAGCTTATGAGGTTCTAGTTAGTTTATTGTTAGGTTTTTATTTATGTGTTATGATTTATTTACTTCTGATTCTCATGGTTTTGGTGCTTTATTACGTTATTCTCTTGTGACCCCTCTTTTTTGCCTTTAACACATATTTACACTTTATTACCATTTCACTTTATTTGAGCTCAGTCGACCTATGATGCCTACTGAGTATCACATGTTTTGGTACTCATTCTACATTACTGCATCTATTTCTCTGTTGCATATTCTAGTACAAGTCATCTCCATTGATGTCGCCCTCGAGCAAAGCTATTGATCCAGGATTTGGTGAGCTTTTAATATCTCTGATCCATCTCCTTCTATTTTGGGATTTGTCTTGTTTTGTATTTTCTTGGAGACTATTTTATATAAATTGTATATATCTAGTACTCTTGATTTTTAGTGTCTCTTTGTATAGGCTTTACTATGTCTTGCTGGACTTATTTTATATATTTTACCCTTTTTCTCCCTATGTATTATGCATGCTCTATTTCTTGCAGTTAATAATAGCTTTATTTACTGTTTCACCCTATTGTTGTCTCCTCTTCCTATTAGCCTGCTACTTACCATCTGCGCTATGGCTTGATTTACCTACTAACAGGTTATATTAGGTCCTATCATCTCTGGAGTTTTTGCATACTGACAAGTTATTTCATAATATAACTTAAATTTTACTTGTTGATTAAATATTTAAAATTAGTTTAATTTAGTAAATATTTAATCGATAGGTCCTTATGAGTACGATATCTATACTCTAAGTCCTATATTACATGTGTGACCGCAGGCACTTACATGTGCATTTGAGAACAACAACAACCTCTTTTCTCCATAAAGATAGAAGGTTTTGTATATACTATCCTCCTTAGATTTCATTTGTAAGACTACATTGGATTTGTTGTTGTTGTCATATATCGGGCTAGTTAATATATTGATACATTACCTATTGATTCTTATTATAATGTTTTAGTTTTAATTTGTCTATCTATCATAATATTTTTTTCGGTACCTATATTTCACGTGTATATTTATTCATGTATCATAAAGTTCTACAAAGTAATATTAATATTAATAAATAAAACTATTGAGAAATTAATTATACACAAAAGTAAAATACATCTTTTCTTTTTCGCAAATTTCAAGTGTTAAGCAATATCTAAAGCACTATACACAAAAAGAATCAACTACTTCATTATTTTAAATCAAAATAGAAAAGATAATTTTCAACGCATCTCATTTCCCTTCATAATTAACATTATCTATTACATACATTGCACCATTATTTTGTATTTATCCTTTATAGTTACTTTGCAAGATGAATATCTTATATATGGAAACTTCACATTTGTTATAGAATGAGAGCAAATGAGATATATAAACAAAGCAAAAAATGAGAGACAAGATAAGAAAGCATAGAGTTTTTTTATTTCTTCTACATATTTCTCAACTCTTCAAGTGTGTACAACATAATTTGCAAAACCTCAATTTAAATGGTTACTCTGAGGAACATCAAAGTGTCATAAGCATGGCATTAATATTTGAGAATGTGAGGAAGAATATGTGATTGTGAGAGACCAATAATGAGGTAGTGAGATATGGGTATTACTATCACAGAGGTGAAAATTACACTTAGGAGTTATGGGTATCAACATAAATAATATTTACAATAACTCCCCATGGATGAACATTAATAGTAATGTATCTCGTTAAAACCTCACTAAAGTTTTGTTTTTTGAGAAACCTTATTGGAGGAATAACACAACGTTGAACTATCTCTAACAATGAAATGGGAAAAATTTAATGAAGAGAGTATCAAAGTTGCAAGTAAGTGTCAAGGATCTACCCTCAAGCTAAACTTTGCCTACATCTTGCAAATTCTTTTTTCTTTGTTCCTCTTTAATACATACATCTAAATCTCAACTCAATTAAATATTTTAATAACCCTCAAAACTCATTTTAAGGTCTTGTGTCTTCATATCTCAAACATTAGATAGCTAGCAACTACCTGTTCTATTAATTTTGGATTTTTTATTGTCTGGACCGATTTACCTCCTCAAGTAGTTGCATATTGATGTTTATGGTCCCTAAAGTGGGTGATTTGATTTAAGAGGTTGTCAAATGGTGTTTTAAGTGAGTTTTTCATTTTAGAAGGCCTTAAAGTGTAAATGATATATTTTGGTCAACATTCAAAAATTATAGTGTTGTATGATGATTCTATTAGTTTTATAAGATCTTGAACATCAATTTTTGGTTAGTAGAGTGATCATTTAGGATCCGAGGCTTCAATTCAATTTGGAGAATTTAGATGCAATAGTAGAAATTTAAGCTTAGGGTTGACTTAGTTCAACATTTGATGTTAACAACCTTTATTAAAAATTTTGTCTATTCTGTTGAGTCTAGAATGTGAAATTTAGGCTAGTAGCATTATTAGTTATATTCATGGGGTTTTGAATGCATTCCAAGGGTCATCTGGGTGAATATTATCATTTAGTTTTTGTACTGGTGCAAGTTAATGTGTTACCTTTTATCTATCTTTATGTTTATGATGCTCCTATTATGATTTAAGAGATGATTTTTTCTTGACCTTTGCAATTGTGATGGAGGGCCTGTGTTCGCATAGGAGGGTTGGTAGGGTCCATCTAAGTCTTAGTCTAGTCATCACATTTATGACTAGACCTTTTCATTCATGAAGGTTTTGACTTGGGTTACATCATAATCGTGACTAGTGAACTGTGATAAAATAAAGAATATTATTTGTAGCATAGCCTTTAAAATTGATATTTTGTAGCAAAAAACCCATATTTCTATTTTTTAGGCTTGAAACTCAGTTTTCAAAGATTTTGATGGGAATTTTCAGGAATTCACCATTAGGTAGGTTTCCAAATCAATATTTTATCAATTTTCAATGATTATTTCATTATTTTACATACAAATTCTAGTTTTTTAATTTGAACTTTTTTGGGGGTTTCCCGTTAAAGTAGAACTTTTATAAATTGGTGATTTTAAGGTCAATTTAAACTTTTTTTTAAATGTTGATTAGATTTCTTAAGTTATGAGTAAATTACTTTTCTAATAAAATTCTAATTTTGCCCTTGTGGACTTGGCATTGTCTTTTTAGACTCGGATATGAAGTATAGCAATATGAGCGTCCTTAATTTTTTGTTATTCTTATTTAGAATCTCTAGTTGAATAGATTGAGCTTGTTTGTAGGTGGCTTTAAAGGGAAAGGATTTGGGTCAATTTAACAGATCTTCTTACAGGCAAGTGGAGATTTTTTAAACTTTTTTTTCAAAGTGTTTATGCGTTAGTTGATTGTATTAGGAGTAACGGGGAATGCAAAGTCCCATATGAAAGAGATGATGAGCATCTCTCTGGGTACTAATGTATTTTAAAGGGGTTACCATAGAATTAATAACTTGTTTTAAACATTATCATTTTCTTCCTTAGTGGATGTAATAGGTGCTGAAATTAATGGATATTAATTTATGAATAAGAATTGAGTTGCTTGAGATAAATTTATGAATTTTAGTCTTGTAGCTAGTGTTATTAAGGTGAGTATGACCCTGTGAGCCTATATTTGAGATATTGTAGCATAAGGCCTTGTGAATGAAAAATTGAAGGTTTGGAGGCAAAATCTGGAATCTAAGGGGTTCAGGTTGAGTAGGTCCAAGACAGAGTATATGGAATACAAGTTTAGTTACTTGACGCAGGAGGAAGATGTAGTCGTGAAGTTGGAATCCCAAGATATTTGTAAGAGGGATAGTTTTAAGTATCTTGGGTCTACAATTCAGGGGAATAGCGAGATTGATGAGGATGTCGCTAACCGTATTAGAGCAGGTTGGATGAAGTAGAGGCTCGCCTCGGGAGTGTTGTGCGATAAGAAGGTCCCACTTAAGCTTAAAGGCAAATTCTACAAAGTGGCAGTCCATCCAGCTATGCTATATGGAGCAAAGTGTTCGCCAGTTAAGAACTCCCACATTCAGAAAATTAAGGTGGCAAAAATGAGAATGTTGCATTGGATGTGTGGTCTTACTAGAGGGGATAGAGTTGGGAATGAGACAGTCTAAGAGAAGGTGGGAGTGGCTTTTGTGGAGGATAAAATACGAAAAGGAAGGTTCAAATGGTTTGGGCATGTGATGAGAAGGGGTATGGATGCTAGTCCATAGGTGTGAGAGGATAGTATTGTAGGGTTTCAGAAGATGGAAAGGTAGGCCAAATAAGTACTAGAGGGAAGTGATTAGACATTATATAGAGCAGCTGCAGCTTACCGAGGACTTGACCCTAGATAAGAAGGCGTAGATGTTGTGGATAAGGGTAGAAGGCTAGGATGAGTGTATGAGTTGTAGCAAGTAGGTAGGAGCCATTAGTCAGGAGGGTCCAGGTGCCCCTGGTCTGTGAATGTTTGTTACTACTAAGGGGTGTTGTATTCTGGATGCCCTATCGCTTATCTCTTATTTATTGTGCTTATTTATCTCATTTAGTATTCCTTGGATTTATACTTTATTTTATTTTTATTTTAGTATGTATTATTCCTTTTTATGTTATGTCATCTCTCATGTTTGACTACGCTTTGGTTACTGCTCACTACCTGGAGCTGGGGGTCTATCAGAAATAGACTCTCTAATTCTTTAGAGGTAGCGGTATGGACTGCGTATATTTTACCTTCCCCAGACCCCACTTTATGGGAATACACTGGGTTTGTTGTTCTTGTTGTGGACTTGTAAGTCTAAACTTGAGATTATTGTGCCGATTACTTATTATTATGGTTATGCATACTCACGCATATTCATATTTTTATATTGTGAAAATAATAATTTTAGAGAGATTGACTTTATATCTTGCATGTGCAATGGGAATGTATTTCAAATGAATTTCAACTAGTTTTATTACTTACATTTCCGATGCAAAGTGTTTTAGTTGTATTTCTACTAATTTATATGCCATTCATGCCAAATAGGAAATTTTTCTGGGAAGAATTACTTATCCATGGCATATATATACATGCCGATGGTAAATTCTAATCTTTATACCCAATGTAAAAGTATTATTAGTGGTTATATAGACATTGTGAGTCCCCCATGAGTCCCAACTAGATAGACTTAGCGGTAGCTTGGTACCTTCGTATATTGCATCATATTACATTCTCATTTTTTCTATATGATTGGTTTCATTATTATTGAACATTGTGAATAATGGTTGTTTATATCATACTGGCTTATGAAATGATGGACTGTAATTGTGTTATTATTGCACTGTGTAATACATATTAGACTAGGTATGGATTTTCTAAGTTCTACTTGATTTTCTTATATTGGATTTCTGGTTAAAGTAGTTCTCACCATCACTTGAATTCGGGTCGATCGAAAATACTACTGAAAACATGAGGCTAGTACTTACACTTGTTTACTTTTTGCACCTTAAATGCAAGTACTAAGCTAGTGGTCCCTTTTAAGTTTATGCAGTACTACATGGTGATTACATCTGGAGATCTTTGATGTAGCGACTGTGACTACCAAACTAGAGATTAATGTTATGTTTGTATCACTTCTCTATCTACTCGGTAATTTAGGTTTATTATTTTATCTATTCTCTTCTCGTTTTTATATGTTTTGGGTTAGGTTTAGGCTTACCTATCATAGTGTTTATGATAGGTGTCATCATGACCCTAGTTTTATGTCGAAGCAAGATGATATATGAGGTTTAGGTTCATTGGTCTCACAAGTACAAGCCGAGTCTAGTTTATTGTTGTGAGTCTTTTGAGTTGGTGCAAACATCTGTAATCAATCTTTAAGAGGTTATAAGACTTTAGGAAATTCCCATTCTTTATCTCTTATTATGCACTCATACCCTAATATAAATCTAAATCTCTTATTAATTCTCTTACATATGATAAGAAGACACTCTATGTTGGGTAGAGACTTAGAGCTCATACCCTTTATAGACGACAAAAGTAGGGGAGAGGTAAAAGTAGGGATTGAGAATTAGAGGTAGTTTAGGGCCATGCTTGAATCGAATCTGTAGGGTCGAGTCTCACTCAAAATGAAGGATTGGCTTGGATAGAGGAGTTGAGTTCTATATAAATGCAACGTGGTGTCATTGCTATCCATGTTTTTTTGGATATCTTGGTATGGATACTATGTTTTCCAGAGGGGGAAGCTCAAATATTTTTTATCCCTGTGTTGTGGATTCCAGTCCTTCTAAATTCTCCTCTATGTTTATCCTCATACTTATTTCTTATTTTCTTATACTTAAAATTATTTTTTAGAATTTTACATAGAGGCTGACTTGTGACTACTGTACAAAAGATTGATGTTATGTTTGTATCACTTATCTATCTACTTTGAAATTTGGGTTTATTATTTTATCTATTCTCTTCTTGTTCTTCTTATATATTTTGTGTTATTAATTGGGTTTGGTTAGGATTACCTATCATAGTAGTTGTGATAGGTGCGATTATGACCCTAGTTTAACGTCTAGAAAAGATGGTATAAGAGGTCTAGATTCATTGGCCTCACAAGTACAAGCTAAGTCTAGTTGATTCTTTTGAGTTTTGTGGATTTGTGTGGAGACGTCCGTTAGCTATCTTTGAGAGGCTACAGGACTTTAGAAAATTCCCTTTCTTTATTTCTTATCATTCTTTCATAGCCTAGTATTACTTTAAATATCTTATTAATTCTCTCGCATATGGCAAGGAAACGCACTATGTTGACTAGAGACTTAAAGCCCATACTCTTGGTATGCGATAGAGGTAGAGGGTGAGGTAAAAGTAGGGCTTGAGTAATAGGGTTAGTTAGATCCATGCTAGGATCACATCTTTCGGCTTAAGATTCAAGGGATAGTTGGAAATATAGATACTTTCAAAACTTATTTTGGCATTTCGACACAAGTCTTGGAAAAGTAGGTGTTTAGACACTAAAATGACGTCATCACTTCTTACATACAAACCTACCACACAAGTTTTAAATATTACACTTTAGTCCTTCACCTCGTCCATTTAATATTTAATATTTTTCATCTTTTTTTAAATTTCTACCTTTTTTCAAATTTTTTATATTAATTTAGAAAATTGTCCAAGAAGCCACCAATAGGAGCTCTCTTTTTCACCCATAATTTTTGATTCTGGCCATTTTTTTGATGAAAAGTTTTCCATCACAACTGAAAATCTCCATTCTTAATTATTTCCTCCATTGTTGTTCCATCCTTTTTGAAAAAAATGCAAAAAATATTTTCTTCACCATTTCTACTGGCTCAAAAATCTTTTCAAATCCGCTCAATACCTCGTTATTAGATATATTTCAGTAGTTTAGAAGTCCTACACATACATTTGTCTCTCCCAGAGCTTGGAGGGCATCGATTATATCCAAAGTCAGTCGATTCACATCTTTGTAGGAACGTTTTCATACCAGTCATCGACCATCTATAAACCAATACCTTAATCTATTATTGATTTGTGTGGTCTATTACGGAAGTAGCTGAGGTAATTGTCATGGATGGTAATTATTTGGGTGCGTGGGAGGAGGGTCCCAACTACTGGAAATAGAAATTATCTAGGAAGGAGACAGTGCCCATCCCGCTGCGTCGCAATGGATTGTATGACAACATGGTTCAAAGCATAATTGTGAGCAAAGAATTAGATTGAGAATCAAAGAACGTTATGATTATCTATGTAATGAATGGGCAGGGAAAAATACATCCCACATTCATAAATAATGATCGGTATGTGTCGTTATACATGTTCGATATCGCTGTCGATGGCTCTAGACCATTATTGAGGATAAATGTTGTCCCAAGGTCTCCGACAATCCCGCCACCATAGTCGATAATCGACGAACATGATTCATTTGAAGATGAGAGTTTGGATTCTCATCCAATGGATTCGGAAGATCATTAAATGGAATTGGAAGATCTAATTTTGTCTTAAGAAGTGGGATAAGAGTGTGGATTGGGACCATAAACCAACCACACCTTATCCGACGGAACTAATTTTCAGGTAAATCAAATATTTAGCAGCAAAAAGGAGCTGAAATTATTGTTGGACGTGGAAACTGTAAGAAATTCTTTTGATTATGCTACGTTGAAGAGCTACGGCAAATTCCTCAAGGTGAAATATGTTTGTCCTAGCTACGTGTGGATATTACGGGCAAAGAAGTTTTAATGCATGGGCAGATTAGTCATCTATAAATACGTCAGCGATCATAGTTGCAGCATCGAATACGCCACATGCTACCATAGGAAAATCACATCTAAAGTCATTGCGTCGCTCTGTGTGAACATATATCGCGAAGGAAAGGGTCCGAACACTAGCGAGATTCAGAGGATCATTTTCAAGAACTTGAAAAGTAGACCAAGCTATAGGAAATATTAGTTGGGGGATGTGATTGCTAAGCAAATGGTTCGAGGGACAGTAGAGCACGGGTATTGCTGCCTGCTCACTTTTTCGTACATGATCGACGCTCTTAATGTTGGCACTACCTATTCTATTATGATGAACAAGGTCGATTGTAGGTTTATGTACTACTTTTTATCATTTGGCTCTTGCATTAGGGAATTCACCCACATGAGGAAGGTTACTACGGTCGACGACACTCATTTATACAACAAGTACAAGGGCATACTGCTAAGCGCAGTTGCATAGGATACGAAGAACTATATTTATCCCATTGCCTTTTGCGTTGTTGACAAGGAGAACGATGCATCTTGGATATTCTTCTTGAGAAACTAAAGTCTATTATGGTTGATGGACCATATTTGTGCTTTATCTCCGATAGGCACAAGAGCATCGCCAATGGCATTATGAAGGCATACAACCATGCTCATCACGGGTACTGCATGAGACACCTAAGTGAAAATCTCTGGGTAAATCACCACTGCGGAGAACACCTCTATCTACTCTACAACGCTGCAAAGGCATATTCTCCCGAGAAGTTTGGCGACCATTTTGTGGAATTCAAGAACTACTGTCCCGAGGCAGCCTTTTTTCTCAAGAATAAGCTTGGTTTTGAGAAATGAAGCAAGGCATATTTCCCCGAAAACAGTTATAACGTGATGACCATAAATATTACTGAGTCGGTGAATGCTATGTTGATTACCTAAATGGAGTACCCCATGGCATTCATATTCAATTTGATTGCTAAGAGGTTTGCTGAAATATTTAGGAAGCGGCATGCTTACATCCTCAAATACAAGGATAACAAATTTATTCCCGCCACCGAAAATATCTTAAGAGAAAATATGAGTAAGGGCTACTCCTTCTATGTGGAGAACGTAAACGGGGACGAAAGGCAATTCACAGTGTTCTACAGTAGCTGTACGGTCAAATTCAGCTTACTGGAAAGGTCATGTTCTGCTGGAATTTTGACCTAGTTAAAATACCATGCGATCACATGATGGCTGCTTTACGATTGAAGCACGGTAAAGATTATCATTTGAGAGTCTATGATTACTCTTTGCCCATATATAAAGTGGAAGAGTACCTCCTTACGTATTCATAATCAATTAATGTTGTCCCTTTGGAGTCTGAATGGTGCGTGCCATAAGAATTGCTAGACATGAAAATTATTCAATCTTTCGTGGTCACCAAGCTCTAAAGGAAGAAAAGAAAATGCGTTAAGGGCGTGGGAGAGACTTTCAAGTCGAAGAGGAGGAACAAGTTTTCACTGTGCAAGAAACCAGGGCACAAGAGAACCAATTATAAAAACAACAAATCGTAGTTAAACTTATATGAATTTGTGTTTTTGTAAGTCATGGCAGTGTATGCATTTTGACAACCCTTCAGTGGTTTGATTAATGTCAGACTTATCGATTTTACTTTGTATCTATTATCTAACTTTTAAGGTATTGCATATATTGTGCGTTAGGTCTATTGCTTGTATTCTTTATTTAACACATAGTTTATTATCGATACCATATAAAGTCTATTAAAAACCCTAAATATTCAAAGAGACAACTAAAAAGTTGAGAATTTATTACACATCAAAAAAGTTGTTGCACGTCTACTCACACGTTGCTTCGATCGGGTATATGCTACCTCTCTTTGATTTCCATCGATTCACACGTCTACCAACCAATGGATGGGAATACAAAGGATTCTATTTTGGTCTATATAAATACCCATCAACTAGACCCAAAATTTATTTTCATCAACTCATAAATTAAATTTAATCGACAAGATGCCAGACATTCCTTTGACACCCAGAAAAAGGATCCACAATAACTACGACCCTCTCTTCCTCCGTAGAGACCTCAACCGACTGTTATATGGACTAGGATAGAACAAAGAGAACCTCCACCACAAACTCTGGCAGATCGCCCATTTTTACAGGAGATTGTGGAGCTACTCAACATGGAGCCAGAAGATATGATCACCCCCACCATCCCCTTAGATTAGTTTTTTTAATTTCAGTTATTTTTTTATTTTAGTTTCGTGGCATGGAGAAGCTTTCATAGTTGAGAATATTAGATGAAAGCTTCTTCATTTTGCTGTTTTTGCTGTAAATATGGTTCTACACCATCATTTCAATAAAGTATTAATGAAATATGTTTATTTCCTAAATTCGTGTATATTTTAATTTTGCAATTTTGTTCTGGTTTAATTTTTTTGTAATTTCTAATGTTACAAGATGAATCAAACAGTTGTGAGATGTGAAAATTAATTCATATATGATAATGAAAAATTAATTCTTGTTTCCTACATTTGTTTCCACTGTAATTTTACAATTTTTTCCTTTTTAGAATTTTCGCATAAGATCAAGTTAGAAGATGAACGAGACAGTTGTCAAACGTCAAACTAATTCATATACACAAATAGAAAACGAATCTAGTCTATCTGTCATTATTTCAATTAATAAAAACTTAAATGCAAAGTCGATGGGGTTTATTATATACTCATCTCAATATCTATGCTCGAACATATACTTACTCGATGCGTTCAATAATACAAGTCCATCGATTGTGTCCAGTGTATTTCATAGACTATAAGCCTTGTCAATAATATACTGTATTGGTTTATTGCCCTTAGTAGCATATTTGATAAAAAAGAAAATAATTAATTAATCAAATAATAAATAACTGGATTTTATGCAACTAAAGGAGCTTGAATAAGTCATGTGATCATATGAGAGTCCATGTAAATTATAAAAGGCAATCAAGGATGTGTAAGGATGGACAACAAATGAACAAATGAATACCTCACAACATACTTGTGCTTTGGAAAACATTGCCCTAAGGATGTTGGTTGTTCAACCACAACTTATCACCTCACATCTTTGATCACCACTTTCAATATATGTAGACTCTCATACGATCACATGACTTGTTTAGGCTCATTCGATTGTATGAAATTCAATTACTTAATATTTTATTAATTAAATAATCATATTCGAAATATATGTTAGTCATGGTCTATAAATATGTGTCATAGTCTAATACATTTATTATTGAAGTTGTACAATATATATTCTAGACTATGCTTAGTTTTGTACTCGATCTGATATGGTCTAGCATAGACTGTAAACTACTTCCACAAATAAATAACTGGACTATATTTTTTTATTCATAGACCATAACTAGCACATATTTTTAAAATGATTAATTAATTAATAGAATAATCAATAATTGGATATTATGCAATTAAATGAACCTAAACAAGTCATGTTCTCGTATGAGAGTCCACATATATAGAAAGTGGTGATCAAAGATGTGAGGTAATGAGTTGTGGTTGAACAAATGAATTCTCCATAACATACTTGTGCTTTGGGTAAACATTGCCCCAAGCGTGTTTGTTGTTCATCCGCTTCCCATCCTCACACATCTTTGACCACCTTATCAAATTTAAGTGGACTCTCGTACGATTAGATGACTTATTCAAGCTCCTTTAATTGAATAAAATCTAATTTTTTATTATTTTATTGATTAAATAATCCTTCTCAAAATATGTGCTAGTTCTGGTCTATGAATATGTAGCATAGTCTAGTGCGATTATTAAGGAATTAGCTCTTAGTATATGCTAGACTATCTATCTATGCAGTGAATCATCTACCAAAAGACTAAGAAGGCATCAATTAAAAATAAGGTCTATGAAACAAGAACAGTAGTAAAAAAAATCAAAATGTCAGATTTTTACAACAATAATAAAGTACACGTCAAATCAACACCCAACGATAATATCTTAGTTTTTTCTTCTATAAAAGAAAGCCTATTTTTTTGTTAACACTCTCATTTTTTTGGCTTTAATTTTTGTTAACAACTACAATGTTTGAAGCATCTCAAAAATCAACTACAAAAATGTCCTACATATGTCATTGTGGAAATCCAGTTGTTTTAAGAACGTCACGCACCAATTGGAATCTAGGTCAAAAATTCTTTAATTGTGAGGTTGAAAAGGATAATGGCGGGTGCTCTTTTATTAAGTGGCTTGACGAAGACTCACCGATGAGCAGCCCATCGACATTAAATTCTTAGGCACTTCTAAGTTTCATATACTTCAAAGGCTTTGGGAATCCAAAGAAAATAGAGATCTACTCATGACATTGACAAAAGAAGCCAAAGAGCAAAGGAATTACTTGAAAGGATCACTAAAAAAAGTCGAAATGGAGAGGGATCAAGTAAAGCAAAGGCTGATTTTGGTCGAGGAAAAATAGAAAGACCAAAAACATTATTATATTATTTGTTAGTGTTGCTAGCTTTCTTAAAAGGTGTAATAGGGATATAGGAAACTAAATAAATATATGTAAGGTTTTAAAATCATTCCTGGGTGTAATCTATAATTAATAGAGAATTATGTCTATGTATTTTATCATCGACCTTTATAAACCATGATAGTCACTGTAAGTAAATATATGAATTACTCAATCAATAGTCTGTTAAGTCTATAAATTATAGAGAACAACTTCTACAATATTTTCAATCAACACAATATTTTCAATCAACCGCTATAAATTAGGACAATACCTGAACTGGTAACGCTATGTAGCAAGCTATTTAATCTAACGACACAATGGATTAACTAAACATTATTTCCTTAGTAAATATCATCATTGACAAGTCAAATATATGTAATTCAATTATCCATAAAAAACAAATCATTAAGAAAATTATTTCTTCCAAATTCACAAAACTACTTGTTTTCTTGATTGAGTTCCACAACAATTCCCATCATATACACTTTATTTTCTTCATGTTTTTTCTCCTCTTATTCAACTTATTTCTTCTTATTTTGCTTCTCTGATGATTTCTTCTCTTCTTCAGTGTTTTTAACCTCCTGTTCGACCAATAATTCTTCTTTAACTACCTTCTCATTTTTTTCAATAATTCTTCTTCAACTACCTTCTCATTTTTTCTTCTTCTTCTTCATATTTCTTTTCACCATCTTCTTTTGTTTTCTCCTTATTTTCTTCTTCTGCTTCAGCTATCATCTCTTCATCTATTTTTTTTCTTATTTTCTTATTTTGCATCTTTTTCATCTACTGCATTCTTCTCTTTTATTTTTTTTTCTTTCTTCTCTTCTTCACCTTTTTCATCTGCTGTAGCAATCTCCGTCACTGTGACTGCAAGTTCTTAGAGGTTTACTTGATGCCGGCTACGAGGGGGACTGTCGAGGTGCACTATATTATTTTGAAAGGATTACAAAACATATGCAAGAAAATTAAATTGGAAGAGCAAAAAATAAATTAATTTAACTTCATCTTATTGCTTCTTCTTATTTTTCTCAATTCTCCGTAGACTCTCATCTCTAACAAAGAAAGCAATATCCAGTAGATTTTTCTTGAAAAAAGAAGCACACTCATGTAGGTCATCGTCATTAGAAGTGTGATGAAGTTTTGAGTACACTTAGACCAGCATGATCACAAGCATGTGGTAGACTTAGAACATAATGGTGGCCACCCAATTCTTCGTCTTTGTCTGCGACCTCCGTTGATGAAGTCAGGATAGTCACACCTTTTAGTTATGCCTTCAACGCATAAATGGATGCATCCTTAACTTCATTCGTGTATGGCTTAAATATTTTCATGTATCTCTACTCCATCTCACGAACATTAGGGGTAAGGTATGGGTGCACAATCTATAAAAAAAAACTACATAACATTAGCTAATATTATAATATTAGTATCATATATTTCATAATAAGAATAAGTTTACCTTTGTGCTGTTTTCTTTGTACTTAAACGGGTTGTCTTTTGTTATGTTATTGCACTTAGATGTGTACCATCTAAGAAGACGGGGAATGGGCAAAGGAGAATCCAACGACTTACTGGCGTACCTTCCTAGATGAGGAAAGGACTTATATATCCAAACCTGCAATCAATAGAACCAGAAGTAAATCTACAGTGTCTATGCATTATTGCATAAATATGTAGGAATCTATAATAAATCAATAAAATGGTAGATTATAAGCACCAGAATCGCCCAGGAAAATCCATATAACGCATATGATGCATTATTCCTCTTGACAAAAGCTTCTTTCTACTTAATTAGATCAGTTTTCTTTGTCAAATAGTTCAAGGTCATCCCAACGGACTCTTTTCCCCATGGATACCCCCCGAAGAATTCTAAATCAGCTGTTATCTTGACGTGGTCCAAATCCACCTTCTTTGACGGGTCCTTTACCAGCAGCATCACGTGTACGAACCAAACCAAAGCAGACTTCAACTTTTGTTGATTATTCAGCCTATTACTTTTAACTGCTCTATGAACTTTTCTCACCATTTATGATTTACAACAAAAAACGAATCTGCAGTGCTCGATTTATCGACCACTGGTCTATTAATGAAAACAAAAAATGTGGCAAAAATAAATCTGTAGTGGTCGATTTATCGACCACTAGTCTATTAATAAAAATGGAAAAAAAGCCTTACTTCAAACATGAAAATCAAGTTTCGACTTCACCAGATATTGGCAGTGCAATTCACAACAACAAGAACAACATTAAAATGGGTCCAATTCAGTACAAGAAATTCAAAACCAATACGCAATATAAGTACAAAAATTTAAAATTTTCTACTCATTATCCAAAGCAAAACACGATTAAACATGCGGAATCGATAATATCAATTGAAAACACTTAGATTTCGACTAATTTAACAAAGAACAGTGCAATTTCTTAAAAATCAAAGATCCCCAACACAGAATGTCATAAAAAAATTACTAAAATGGATCTAAAACTAATCGTGGAAGAACATTAAACTTATCTGACCAAGAGAAACTGAAAAATTTCGCTTGAGGAAGAAAGAATCGTGCAATTTTTTTTCGAAAATATCAGAACAATAATTGCCAGAAGTAGGATTTTGAGGAGAGAGAAATATAGTTGGAAATATTAAATGATTTTATGAAAAAATAATAAATATAAAAAGGGGACCATGTTAAATTTTTTAAAAAGTTGTATATTTTCCCCAAGTTTTAAAAGTGTTAAAAGAAGTCCATGATCCCACAACCCTAACCCACTTTTTGCCATTTTCATACCCTAATGCTAAAAAGATAAATCAAAAAGAAATTTGTTGTCTAAACCTTAAAATAAGTTTTGAAAGTGATAGGTATCAAAATGGTCTCAAGAGTCAATCGTGACGGAGGTTGGCATCGATAGAGAAGTTGAGTTAAAACATAAATACAATATGGTGTCCTTGCTATTCTTGAGCTTTTAGGATATCTTGGTATGGATTCTAGGTTTTCTTGAGGGGAAGGCTCAGAATCACACTACTTCAATGCTTCAGATTCCAGATACATATTTGGCCGCTTCAATTGGTTCTTCTAATATTTTTGTGTTATTGCTCGGTATTGCCCCACACCTAGTGACCATGCCCGTTATGTTAGTGGAGGGACAAATGAGGTTTGAAGAGTTAATAAAAAGGATCCCTTGTAGTTAGATGGGAATCCTAGTGTTGATACATATGGGTTTCTTCGTTGGTTTCCATTAGATATTGCAACGGTTTTGATGGGTGCTCTAATGGAGTGAATTTTACTACTTTTAAATTGCTTGGACTAAATAGAAAGTGATGGAGGACTATTGTTGAGAGTAGGCCAGATATGTATCCTCCCTCATGGGATTGGTTTTCTTAGGAATTTTGAGAGGATATTTTTTGTAGGTTTGAGGGGCTCATGAGCCAAAGCCCTGTAAACTCAGTAGTGGCAGTGATATGTATGGTATAGCTTTGACTTCTCATAGTTCTTCTTAGAGGTGATCAGGAGGTGGTGGATATTTTTATTTGTTGGTTTCAGTCTAATGGACTTCTACTCATTTAGTTTGTTTCACATGTGAGGATCTTAGGCATTATAAAAAATATTCTCCATAGCTTAGGCAGAGAGGTAAACCACTAGTAGGTTGAGGAGGTGAAAGGTCTTGTTGTTATGTTTTTTTGAGTAGACTTGAGGCTCAGCCTTAAATTCAATGGTTACAAGTATGTTTTTGTATGCTCTCGATCTGTTTTCGTATTATCTAATCATGGTTCTACATTCTCCAATGTGTCGAATTATTTTTCATTGGACCTTGATATAATGTGTGAGTCTCTTGTTGTGCCTATTCGTGTTGCAACCCAGTACGTGATTCCTTAGTGGTGGATCGAGTGTACCAATCCTACATTTGTGACTCTTCAGTATATGGTACTTGAAAAGATTATTTTTCTAGATATAGTAGATTTTAGTGTGATATGTGTATGTTCTTCTTGATGGTTATGTCATGGAAAAGTGATAAATCTAGTAGGATTTCATGAAGTGGTACTACTAGGGTAGAACAAGTGATGAATGGAAACAAATACATTGGTTAAAGGGTGTAAATTAGGTTAATTACTGAAGGAACTATAAGTTGTTTAACCTATTCGATTACTAGAGTTTGACACTACACTCAAATTGGAACGACCAACTAGTTTTACCACGGATACTTGAGCGAGGCATTAATCTATAAGGGAAATTAAAGTGGTGAGCAATGGAAGGTATTGACGTGTTAATGTTGTAAATTGTATTTTAAAGATTTTATTGAGGACTAGTGATATCAATTGAGCCCAAGAGAGGTGAACCGGTATTAGAATGATGAGCTTGTGAATAAAGAAACTTTTTCAGTCGGTATGCTTGCATGGAAACATTTGAAAATATTAGTGGGATTCTGTGTGCACTAATTGACTATTTTATAGATTTGAAAATATTAGTGGGATTCTGTGTTTTTGGTTTGATGTATCATATTAACATCTAGATCAAACTTGCGAGATGATTAAGCGTATTACGTAAATTAGTAAGAATTTTTTGTGATGGGTTGTACTTGTAATGAAACTAATTTGGAGGTGCTTTCAATTAAAAGATTATAGTGAGGTAAGGAATACTTTCAAAGTGTCTATGAGTAGGACTGGACATAAAATACCAAAAATCGATTATCGAATCGAATTGATAAATTTGGTAATTGTTATTTGGTAATTAGGTATTTGGTATTGTATTTGGGAGTAAAATTTTAATATTTCGGTATTCGGGATTGAGTTTGATACAAGATATTAATACCGTTTGGTATTTGATATTTACCGAATATATATATATAACCCAACCCAATAGACAATAGTATTAGTCATCGCAAAGAATTTCTTGGACCTTGGTAATATATTCGTAAAAAGCAACAAAAAGAATACTAAATAGGGTTTCTGTTAAATATACTCTTTGAAGTTTAAATGTACATTTGCACATCTCCAACTGTAATATGGTATTACTAAATACCGTACTGAATCGAATTTTAATTTACCGATTACCGAACTACCGAACCGATGTTTATAAGTATGGTATGTGGTATCTATGTTCAAATACCGATTACCAAATTACCAAATCCGAACTTTGAAAATACCGAACCGAATACCGAATACCCACCCCTATCTATGAGTTGCAATTTTTTACCACTTGGATAATTGACTTAAATTTTATGGAAATACATATGGCTTTTTTAAACACGCCTCGAGTAGACTTGAAGGAATTTCATCTTATAAGGGTAAAATGTGATTGGAAATGGAACATGACATTTCGAAAATAAGGATAATAGTATCTACTTTGATTTAGAAGGTAAACAGTTCATTTTTAAGAAAATGAGGTTTGAATTCAAACTACATGATTATGTAGGTTTTGTCAAAGTGGGGAATATCATTGCCTATTTTCGGATAGGTTGTACACTATTGAGTATGCTTAGAGAAGGAAGTCTAAAGATGTTTGGGTCAGATGTTGTGATAACTTCCATTGTAGTTTTGAGATTAGAAAATGGTAAGTTTGTATTCCAGATTAAATAGAAAGAGTAAAATCAGTAGGGGATTGATTGGTGTTGAGTCGAGGTATGTGATTTCATAGAACCCTTAGAGGAAATAGCGTAAGGTTGATTGGTAAATAGAGTTATCTGCACTGCTGGCATCATTGGTCAATTTTTTTTGGTAGGGTTATATTTGTGGTGATGAGTTATGTTAGGTTAAGAAAGTTTTACCATTAGGTTATAGAGGATGTGTAAGGACATATGCATGGAAAGAGATATGGTTAACATAGTTTATTACTTTTGGATGTAAAAGGACATGATGACGTATTTCACTCGAAGGTTTTATTTAGAGTATGATGTGATATTCCATGAGCCTTGTGTCAAGGACTAAAAATGTTAAGACCGAAAAACCAAGGGTCATAATGGTAGTTATTGCGGAAATTCTTGAAAAGTAAGTCTATTACTCAAACTGATATGAAATGAGAAAGTAATAACGAAACCCAAGGTAAGAGTCCTAGAATAGTATCAAACCACACATCCAAAAATCAACAAAAAAACATAACTAAAGATACCATACAATATTCCAAAACGTGGTGTCACAGTGTGAGAAAATACATCTTAAATGTCAAAAATATACAACTGATATGAAAACAAGACAATCTAAACAGGAGGAGGAAGCTGATCAACTCTAGAAATATAGATAGACCGCTACCTCGAAAGTAGTTTAAACACTGCCCGAATCAGCTACCATGTGGCGCACTAGAACCTGGATCTACACTGAAAGGTCTCAGTAGGGGTGAGTACGGTCCACTTGTACTTAGTACTTATCCTAGACCGACTGAGAAAAGTAGAAAATAAAGCATGTAAAATACACACTATGGGCACGCCACCTCCAAATCAGAAAATATTTCAAATGGTAGCCCACACCGTCTTTACAAACAATTCTATAATATTCACATAGACCACACACAAATATAAGAAAGAAGCACAAATATAGTCTTATACCAAATACAAGTAAGATAAAGAAGTAAAAATAGACAGATATAACATCAAGGACGATAATACAAAACAAAATAAGAACAATATATGAAATGCACTAAAGATAATAATAATGATGTTCAAAATGTGATGCATGAGGTTATCGCATAACCTCCATATACACCTACCGTGTTGTGCTCCTGAGATCGGATCCATTGGAGTTACATCAACACATATACAATACAATATCTAATACCAAAATTCATAACTCACTCTCTGGCACATACATCGGTAGAGAGTTTCTAAATATGTCACAAAACCAATGTCTCTAGTATTTCTACGATGGTACCAATGTTTCATGAATATGTTATGATATAAGGATGTAAAGTTCACAATCAACCAGAATGCAAATTTTCAAATCTAACCAATATATCAATCATGTGAACTAAAATCCACTCCATATGCTATCCATTCACAAACCCAATCTATGCCAATAGAGTAAAATACACAATAATATGCCATTGATACAATATAATTTCCAAATTAGGCTTTTCACTAGAAAAGATACCACTAAATATACATACATAAGCCCAACAACATCATATAAGACCTCACACGGTCACATAGCAGATAATGTCTTAAGAACACCAAATAGAAATAATATAGGCACCTACACGGGCACAACATAATAATAAAGTCATTTCCAGAATTAGTACCTACACACATAGCATGATTTTAGACCAATATTAATAATTTAGCCCAGTCTAAAGAAAGTAGGCCTTTTGGACCAAAATCTCTAATTTTCACTATTGAATTCAAGTTTTAACAAGATCTAAATTATAAAAATTAAAGAAAAATAATTTAAATAGTGATTTAGACCTTACGCAAGCATTAAAATAGGAGAAATCGCCCAAAAACTTGAAATCCCAAGCTCCAAGTCTAAAAATAGTGAAAATTACAAAAAAGGAAGATATAACCCACCTAGGCATCACTTAAATGATCACTAGGTCACTCAAGTGGACATTGCCTAAGAGACAAGGTGTCGCTTATTCATTACCCAACTTGTCGCATAAGTAACTTGGTTGTCTCTTAAGAGACATGCGCCTACGTGATAGGGGAGTTGCTTAAGAGATACCCCTCGTTGGTTTCCAGGTTTATTATGCAACCATACACTTGCCTAAGAGAGTGCACCAGCAGGACACTTGGAGAATTCCAAGTCTCTGCGGACCCCTCATAATTCATCCAAAATCTTGAGTACGTAAACAAACTGTGCTGCTAGACTAAATTTGATTTTCTTAACTCAATGACGATATCTAATTTTTGAAAAAAAAGAAAAGAAAACATTGATTAAAGTTGACCTCCAAAATTCAATATCACAACTTTCAAACCAAGAGTAAAAATGAGATATAAAAGTCGTACAACCACACAAGCCATATTACTAACGAAAAATCGACGTTTCAAATCTACTGAAATAGTCCATTTTTCCATCTAATGCACAGATCAATAAATGTTGATCTAAGTTAAATGATAAGTCTTTTTAACCATCAAAGACCATAAACTCACTGATATCTCACTAAAAATCATTAGAAATCATGTCAATCATCCCCTAATCCTAGAAAACCCACAAAGCAACTACATAGAGGGGTAAAATAGTCAGATCAGATAGAAATAAATATTTCACATTATGTAACGCCTCGAAGTTTTTTCTAGCTAAATTTTTGTCCCTAAAGTATCAGGAATTGACTTATAGAATGATTGTTACTTATTTTCCTGTGGAATTTCTTAGATTTCAACTTTTCATTATATAGATGATCGAATAAATTTTTCGTCAACATAAGATTCGTCCAAAACGGACACTCAGTTAAGGAGTTATGGTTAATTTAAGTCCTAGTCGTAAAACATTCCTGTCCTTGGCACATCGCAGAGAGAGTGTAAATGATGATGGTCAATTTCCAGTGATACTTCACTATGGTGACGCATCATGGAATGGGCTAAATTCCTATGCGTCAATTTCCAGTGAGCCACCATGATCGTGGCGCGTTGCGGTAGCCCATAAAATTCAGCTTCCAGTTATATTTAATACCCATCTCATTAAGGGTATTTGGGGTATTTTCCAATTCCTTAACATCTTGAACACGATATTTAATACCTATTACACCAAAATACACCTACTCTCACCAAAATCCATCAAGAACTCTCTCTAAGGTTTCAAACAAGAATCCCAAATAACTCAAGATTTAATCATGGAATTTTAAAATAAATTGGAGATTTGGAATCCCTAACTCGTAGGCATCAAGGAGCATCCTTTTATTTCTTAAATAGAGGTACGCGGGGTTTTCCTAAAATCTCATGGGCATAGAAATATTGGTTATAAGAAAAGGATTTCGGATTTATGAATACAATCATGTTTTTAGAAGTTTTTATGGTATTGTTTTGGTCTTTAAGCCTTCCCCAAATTGATTCGAGTTGATGTATGTATATATGTATATGTTTTAATGTTGATGATTGAATGGAGAGCATGACTCATATGAAAATCCCTCTCTTGTTATGATTTTACCCATCTTTCATATGATATGAATTGTTCTAAATTGCATTTTGAAAACATGATATGAAATGTCTTAATTTATGATATGATTTGAGTATGATTTTTGAATTTAAAAGGAGAGGGTTATGCATGCTGATAAATGTTGATTCGAGTTCAGACAACTCATTTTCCAAAACTGTGATTTGCCGATCCGGGAATATTATATTATGCTGGCCTAGTGTCGTGTAGCATATCAGAATTAGAAACTCCAACCCTTACGGCACACTCGAGTTGGAGGCTTCCCCGTCGAGTCAATGGAGGATTCCATACATCCCGTGGGATTTTAGAATTGTAGGGGAGTACCACTTAACTCAGAAGTAATACAAAGAGCAGACAGTGCTTTGACAAGAATGACTTATGATTTTCAGAAAGTGCCCATATGTTTTGAGAACTTTTTATGCATGATGTTTTAACAAATTGCTCTCCCCAATTTCACTTATATAAAAGTTTTATTTTGGATTACTTTACGTACCAGTATATCTATATTGACCTCATCTCCTCTCTCCATGTTCTAAAGCTTAGTCTAGGGGGCTAAAAAAGTAATATATTTTATCAGATAGAGTTACAGTGCCCCGTTGGGGAGCCTTCTTTATTCCAGAAGGCCTATTTAATTCCAAAAAACTATTATTAGATATGGTTTTGGTCTACTGGGGGTCTTGTCCCAGTTTCAGAAAGTTGTTAGATTTTAATGTAGTAGAGATTTCGTAGATTAAGTCAGATGTTATTTAGATATAGTTGATTTATAGTTTCCATACTTATGATGAATTTACAATTGACCATGTTTCTGTAGCAGATTATGTTTCCATATATTATTTTATTATATGAATGTTGTGTATGATTACTAGATAGAGAAGGGCATTCCGGGCCTTCATAGTTTGGGATGTCCGTTATGGCCAATCCCTAGTTTGGGTCGTGACAAACTTGGTATCAAAGCACAGTTTATGGTCCCAGGGTGTCTGCAAAATTGCATCGGATAGAGTCTTGTTTATAGTTATGTAGCACGCCATACTTATAAGCAAGAGGCTACTAGGCGTTTAGGCATGTTTTCTCTCTTTGTGATTTAGTTCGTTCTTTAGAGTCTAAGGTAGAATTATCCCCTATTTAGTGATCTATCGTATTTCAGAAAACAGTCATGCCTCATCGTCATTCCAACAACCAAGATACTTAGGATGATGAAGTCTGCCACACCCATGGGATGTGGACCCAAAATAGAGCGCACACCCCAGAACCTGTTTTTACTTTGGGAGTACCGACCAGTCCTTCTCGATCTCTAAGGACAAATGTTAACCGTCCTCAGTCTTCTCAGAGGGATATATCAAATGCAGAATTCAGGTAATCCATTCACATGTTTGCATATCTAGTAGCCTCACAAACTCAGAGGTCGAAGGATACTGGGTCTGCATCTATTACTTCAGAGGCTACTAGGGTAGGCCAGTTTATGAGGATAAACCCACCTAAATTTTTGGGCACTAAGGTAGAAGAGGACCCACAGGAGTTTATGGATGAAATGGAGAAGATTTTTTGAGTAATGCATGTTGATCAAGTGGAAAGGGTTGAGTTAGCAGCATACCAACTTAAAGATGTAGAGAACCAATGGTATAATGAGTGGGAAGAGGTAAAGGGTGAAAGTGTTGAGCCTACAGTTTGGGGTGAATTTGTGGAAGATTTTCTTGACCGGTTATTTCCTCTAGAGTTGAAAGAAGCGAAGGCAGAGGAATTTATGAATCTTAAATATTTGAAAATGAATGTCTAGGAGTACACTCTAAAGTTTAACCAACTGGCTCGTTATGTACCAAAAATAACAAGTAATATGAGATCCCAAATGAGGAAGTTTGCATCCGGCCTTTCCGATGATGTAGCTTTTGAATGCGAAGGGGGCGATGCTAAATTGGAATATGGACTTTGCTAGGCTGTCAGTCCACATGCAGTAGGTAGAAGAGAAGAAAAAGAAAATTGCTGAATCTAGAGAGAAGGACAGGTAGGCAAAGAGAGCCAAAACAGCGGATCAGAACCACAGTGAGCCACAGAGCATTAACTGGGGTAGTAAATGGCAAAAGAAGAAGTTTTGGAGTAACACACAGTCTGTAGCCAGTGCCCCAGCTCCCAGACCTCCCGTTGATAGACGATCTCAGAGTTTTCAGACTAGTCGTGGACCCAAGGCTCAGGATACCCAGTCACAAGGTAGTAAGCTTAGCAGTACCGCCCTTATCCGTGGTACGAGACTTGTGGTAGGCATCATCCGGGAAGGTGTCAGCTAGGCGTATTTATGTGTTATTCTTATGGTCAGATGGGTCACTTTCAGAGAGATTGTCCATCTTTTAGGAAGAATGTTAGTAGGATAAAATCTCAGGCAAATTTCTCCGCACCACCACCGCCTCAGAAAGGCGTACATCATCTATCGGGAGCGGTCGAAACTGATTATATGCTTTAAACAACTGTTGGGAGGTAGAAGCCTTACCAGATATTGTGACCAGTACGTTACGAATCTTTTCCCATGATGTATATATGTTGCTTGATCCCAGGTCGACCTTATCTTATGTGACCCCATATGTGGCTGTTGGTTTCGGGTTTAAGCATGATGTGATAGCTAAACCTTTCTTTGTTTCCACTTTAGTGGGTGATTCTATTATGGCTAGGAGGGTGTATAAAATTTGTGTTATGTCTATTCTTAGTAAGGATACCATGGCAGACCTTATAGAAGTTGATATGGTTGCTTTTGATGCTATCCTAGGGATGGACTAGCTCCATCGGTGTTATGCCACACTAGATTGTAGAACCCAAAAGATTGCCTTTTCTTTTCTGAATGAGCCAGCAATAGAGTGGGAAGGGAACTCTTTAAAACCTAGAGGGCACTTCATATCTTACCTCAAAGCCCATAAACTTATTTCCAAGGGTTACTTGTATCATCCTATTTGTGTTAAAGATTCTAATGCCAAAATTCTTCCTCTTCAGTCTGTCCTTGTGATAAATGAATTCTCGAAAGTCTTTCTAGATGATCTCCCAGGAATACCGCATGATAGGGAGATAGATACCCGTCCTATTTCTATTCCACCATATAGAATGGCTCCTACAAAGCTAAAAGAGTTGAAAGAAAAGCTGGCAGATCTCCTAGATAAAGGTTTATCAAACCTAGTGTTTTTCCATGGGGTGCACCTATACTTTTCGTGTGAAAGAAAGATAGTTCCCTGCATATGTGCATAGATTACCGTCAGCTAAATAAGGTCACTATTAAGAATAAATATCCTCTTCCTAGGATTGATGAACTTTTTGATCAACTTCAGGGTACGAAGTGTTTTTCTAAAATAGACCTTCATTCAGGATATCATTAGTTGAAAGTTAGGGAGTTAGACATTCCTAAAACAATTTTCCAAACCAGTTATGGTCATTATGAATTCTTAGTCATGTCCTTCGGGTTGAATAATGTTTTTGCAGCATTCATGGACCTAATTAATAGGGTCTTTTGTCAGTTTCTAGACTTGTTTGTCATATTGTTCACTGATGATATCTTGATTTATTCTAAAAGTGAGGAGGGCCATGCCAATCACCTCTGAATTATCCTCTAAACTCTTAAAAATCATAGGTTGCATGCAAAGTTCTCCAAGTGTGAATTCTGGTTAAATGCTATTGCTTTCTTAGGGCATATTATGTCTAGTGAAGGGATAAAGGTTGATCCCCAAAAGGTTAAGGAAGTGAGGAAGTGTCCCAGAACCACGAATCCAACCGACATCCAGAGCTTCTTGGGTTTAGCGGGTTATTACAAAAGGTTTTATTGTATAATGTGATGCGTCCTAAGGGGGACTTGGGTGTGTTCTTATGCAGAACGGTAAAGTTGTGGCTCATGCATCTAGGCAGTTGAAGGTGCATGAGCGGAACTACCCTACTCATGACTTAGATTTAATGAATGTGGTTTTTGTACTTAAGATCTAGTGGCACTATTTTTATGGGGTACACATTGATATTTTCACCTACCATAAGAGTTTATAGTATGTTTTCTCGCGAAAAGAATCGAATCTCAAGCAGAGGCACAGGATGGAATTGCTAAAAGACTATAACATGAGCCTGCACTATCATCCAGGCAAGGCAAATATGGTAGCCCACACCCTTAGCAGGTTGTCAATAGGCAGTTTTTCTCATGTGGGGAAAGAAAAGAGGGAGATGATGAAGGATATTCACCGACTTACAAATCTAGGAGTGCGACTTTTGGATTTCGAAGATAGGGAAATAGTTGTTCATGAGATAGATAAATCTTCTCTTTGTATAGAAGTTAAGGAAAAACAGGTTGAAGATCCCATCTTGATGCAGATCAAGAAAGATATGGGTCAACAGAAGGTGATGTCCTCTGAAATTGGTGGTAATGGTATTTTGAGATACCATGGTAGGTGTGTGTGCCAGATGTTGATGGTTTTCGGAAGAGAATCCTTGTAGAAGCACACACTTCGAGGTATGTAGTTCACTCAGGATCTACTAAGATGTACCATGATATGAAATCTATGTATCGATGGAATAATATAAAGCATGATGTAGCTAACTATGTTGCCAAGTGTTTGAATTATCAGCAAGTTAAAGTGGAACATATGAGGCCAGGTGGTTTTTCCCAAGAGATAACCTTGCCCTTGTGGAAGTGGGAGATGATTAATATAGACTTCATTAGAGGACTTCGCAGGTCCCGAAACCAGTATGAATCCATTTGGGTGATTGTAGATAGGCTGACCAAGTCAGCTCACTTTCTACTTGTTAGGACTAATATTCGAGAGAGGATTATGCCAAGATTTTCATTGCAGAAATAGTTTGTTTGCATGGAGCACCCGTGTCTCTTATATCGGACTGAGGTACACAGTTTTGGAGATCATTTCATAAGGGTTTAGGTACCCAAGTGAATTTGAGCATGACTTTTCACCCTCAAACAGACGGGAAAAGTGAGTGCACCATCCAGGCCCTTGAGGATATGTTGAGGGCCTACGTGATTGATTTTAAAGGTAGTTGGGTAGAGTATTTGCCATTGATAGAGTTTGCATATAATAACAGTTTCCATTCCAGTATTAAGATGGCACCATTTGAGGCATTGTATGGGAGAAGATGTAGGTCTCCAATAGGATGGTATGAAATAGGTGAGATGCAGATATTTGTTCCTGATCTTGTTTATCAGGCAATGGAGAATGTGAAAGTCATTAGATAATGACTTAATACTGCTCAGTGTCGTCAAAAATCCTATGTCGATTTTAGGAGAAGAGATTGAGGTTGGAGATTGGGTGTTTCTTAAGGCCTCTCCCATGAAGGGAGTCATGCGATTCAGGAAGAAAGATAAGCTGAGTCCTCTCTATATAGGACCATATCAGATTGTGAGAACTATAGGTGAAGTTGCGTGTGAGTTAGAATTGTCAGCTAGTTTGGGTTCTGTTCATCCGGCATTTCATATCTCTATGTTAAAGAAGTGTATTAGAGACTATTCTTTAGTATTCCTATTGAAAAAATCAAAGTGAAAGACTCCTTGTCCTATGAATAAGAGCCTGTAGAAATTTTGGATCACCAAGTTAGAAGATTGAGAAACAAAGAGATAGCCTTAGTTAAAGTGTTGTGGAGAAACCATAAAATTGAAGAAGAAACTTGGGAATCAGAAGTTGACATGAGAGCTAGATACCCAAACCTATTTGATCCAATGGATGATGAAATGGAAGGTACAATCCTTTCCTTATTCTTTCTATACCTTAATATGGTTGAAATTATGCTTGTCTGTGTCCCGCATCAACATTCGGGGACAAATGTTCCCAAGGGGGGGACATTGTAACTGCCAAAGTTTTTCCTAGCTAAATTTTTTTCCCTAAAGTATCCAGAATTGGATTCTAGAATGATTATTACTTATTTTCCTAAGTAATTTCCTTGATTTCAAATTTTCATTACATAGATGATTGAATAAATGTTCTGTCGACATAAGATTTATCCAAAACGGACACTCGGTGAAGAAGTTATGGTTAATTTAAATGCTAGTCATAAAACAACGTCATTCCTTTCCTTGGCGCATCACGGAGAGGGTGTAAATGATGATGGTCAATTTCTAATGAGAATCTGTGATGGTGACGCATAACGGAATAGGCCAAATTCCCATTCGTCAATTTTCAGTAAGCCACCGCGATCGTGGCGCATCGCGGTAGCCCATGAAATCGGGCACCCAGTTATATTTAATACCCATCTCATTAAGGGTATTTGGGGTATTTTCCAACCCTTTAACATCTTGAACATGGGATTTAATCCCTATTGCACCCAAATACTCCTACTCTCACCAAAATCCATCAAGAACTCTCCCTAAGGTTTCAAACAAGAATCCCAAATAACTCAAGATTTAACCATGGAATTGCAAAAAAAATTGGAGATTTGGAATCCCTAAGATGTAGGAATTAAGGAGCATCCTTTTATTTCTTAAATAGAGGTACGTGGGGTTTTCCTAAAATCTCATGGGCATAGAAATCATGTTTTTGAGAAAAGGGTTACGGATTTGTGAATATAATCATGTTTTTAGAAGTTTTTATGGTATTGTTTTGGTCTTTAGGCCTTCCCTTAATTGATTCGAGTTGATGGAAGTATATATGTACATTTTTTATTTTTGATGATTGAATGGAGATCATGACGTGAAAATCCCTCTTTTGTTATGATTTTACCTATCTTTCATACTATATGAATTGTTCTAAATTGCATTTTGAAAACATGATATGAAATGTCTTGATTTATGATATGATTTGAGCATAATTTTTGAATTTAAAAGGATAGGGTTATGAATGTTGATAAATGTTGATTATGCATATAAAAGAGAGTAGCATGGTTTGCCAAAAGAACACATGACCACCATATGTTTGAATAATCTAAGCATAGTTTTGACTTGTGTTTTCAGAATATGAAATCTTTTAAACTATTGTCATGTTTTGGTGATCTGAACTGTGTTCTAATGAAAGAATTATGTATGATGCAATATGGCTCAAAAATAGGACTTACAAGTCTTGGTGTGACGACACCAATTCAGATTATGCCATGATAATTCAGAACAGAATAGAATTTATGTTTGAAATCAAACTTTTCAAATGTAGAAACTAGAAAAATGCATGAATCAGAACAGGATAAAATTAGGCACAAAGAGAGCTTAGGTGGTTCCCCAAAGAAGGCACGAGTTCAGACAACTCATTGCTTGAAACCATGATTTTCCAATCCGTGTATATTTTATTACACTGGCCTAGTGTCGTGTGGCGTATCAGAATTAGAAACTCAAACTCTTGCAGCACATTCGGGTTGGGGGCTTCCCCGCTGAGTCAATGGTGTATTTCATACAGCCCGTGGGATTTTAGAATTGTAGGGGAGTAACACCTAACTCAAAAGTAATACAAAGAACAAACAGTGCACTAACATGAATGACTTATGATTTTCAGAAAGTGCCCATGTGTTTTGAGAACTATTTATGTATGATGTTTTAACAAATTTCTCTCCATAATTTCACTTATATAAAAGTTTTTTTTTGGTTTAATTTACGTACTAGTACATATGTATTGTCCCCTTCCCTCCTCCCTCTAGGTTCTGAGGCTCGGTATAGAGGTCCAGAAAAGTAATAAATTTTATCAGATAGAGTTGCAGTGCCCAGTTGGTGAGCCTTCTTTATTCAAGAAGGCCTATTTACTTTCAGACAACGATTATTAGATATGGTTTGGTCTACTGGGGGCCTTGTCCCAATTTCAGACAGTTATCAAACTTTCATATAGTAGAGATTTCGCAAATTGAGTCAGATGTTATTTCGATGTAGTTCATTTACAGTTTTCATACTTATGATGAATTGAAAATTGACCATGTTTCCGTAGCAGATTATGTTTCCGCATATTATTTTATTATATGAATGTAGTGCATGATTACCCAATAGAGAATGGTGTTCCAGGCCTTCATGGTTTGGGATGTCCGTCATGGCCAGGCCCTAGTTCGGGTCGTGACACATAAATCATAAAAAATTAGGTCATTACATCATCCACCACTATGAATATATTTCATCCTCAAACTAAAGGAAAGAGAAGTACCCAAATCAGTAAAAAGTTGGGAATAAGTACCAAGCATATCAGACTCGATCTCCTTAGTAGCCTTACCTATAGGTCAATGTCTCCACTGGACCGTAACCACTGGGATATCTCTAGAACTGAACCACATAATATCTCTAGCTAGAATAAAGATGGGATCTTAAAATAAAAACTCTCAACTAAATGGGCTGAATCCCAATAAATAACATGAGACTCATCTAGAATGTAACGCCGAAGAATGGAAACATAAAAAAATTGGATGAGCCGCAGATAAATTTAAGGGTAGTGCTAATGTATAAGCCACATCCCTAATAGTTCAAAGAATCTCAAAAAGGTCCAATTTACCTGGGGTTAAGCTTTTTCCTCTTGCTAAACCTCATCAGGCCCTTCATGGGTGACACACGAAGGAAAACTCGATCACCAACACTAAATCTTAAGAAACGAAGACTACAATCTGCATAACACTTTTGCCTACTATTAGTCACTCAAAGTCTATCTTAAATAACCTAAACTCTATCCAAAGACTCATGAAGCATGTACATACCTCAAGGTCTAATCTTAGAAACATCAAAACAATAAACAAGAGAGAAATAATGCCTACCATACAAGGCCTTTAAAGGATCCATGTCAATATTGAAATGGTTATTATTATTATATACAAACTTTGCTAAAGCTAGATGTTGCTCCTATCGATCTTCAAAATTTTATGAAACAAGTACAGAGCATATCCTCCAAAACCTGAAGAGTCTGCTTCAGCTCACCATCGGTATAGAGTGAAAATTTATACTAAGATTAACTCGGGTACCTAAATCCTCCTGAAAAGTATTCCAAAAGTGGGAAGTAGACACTAAACCTTGATTTAAGATGATAGACACTTTCACACCATGAAGATAAACTATCTCACGAATATAGATACTAGCCAACCTCTTAATATTAAAAAAAAACTGAACTAAAATAAAATAAGCAGACTAGGTTAATTAATTCATAATGACCTAAATACTATTTGTATACACATAATTTTGTGTCTCTTGAAAGCTAAATTTACCCATTTACCCTGCCTAACCATGTACCTTACCCCCTATGTGATTATCCCCTTACAAAAAAACAAAAATAAAAAAATTATTAACCAATATAACACTCCACCTGATCAAATTTAACTACCACACCTTATCCTAACCACTAAAACTTCTACCCACTTCACTACCATACCCATACCCCTTCTCACATTTTATTCCCTTTTTTAACAAAATTATAAAAGATAAAAAAATATACACATCACGGCATATAAGCACACTCAAAATATAGTAAATGGGATATTTATATACACTACATACATGCCTCACCAAAAAAACACATATACCTCACCAGAAAATGCATACCTCAGCGAAAAACAACACATAACACTCACATACACACAGAAACACGAAGGAAAAGATTAAATAAGGGGGAAGAGTGAGTGTTTTGTGGGAAGGGAGAGGGAGAGAGAGAGAAACCAAGTGATAAGAGTAAAAATGGTGAACGGAGGCCTTCCAGTTGGCTGACTTGAGTTTTTCGATAAATTGCTCATTGAAATCAGTCATCCATTGCCATAAAACACCACCAACCACTGCCAAACAACCAAAAATGCGAAAACCAATGGGAAAACCCAAAATCAAATTTAAATTGTTCAAGCCATCACTTTTTGTCACTTTTTGAGATCGCCGGAGCTCCGACGAAACAAAAACAGCAAACTCAGCTCCGATTTCGTTGAGATCCATTTATGGTTAAGTCAAAATATACTTCTTTTTTAGGTTACCCGACATATTTTTAAATGTTTTTGGGGTTGAATTAGATACTGAATTGGGTTTTGTTCGTTGGTTGAGGTCAATTTGAGATTTCGGTCGTAGTTCTAGTCGAAAGGATTATTCAAGTTGAAAAAATATTTGAGGTCCAATTCTCTCTTCTCTCTATTTAATTTTTTAATTCGATTGTAAATGATTTGTGTGTTTAGCATGATTGAATTTTTTTTGGATGTATGTTGTTGATGCTTGATTTAGATTTTTAAAATCAAAAGGAGAAAGAATGAATTGACAATTGATGAGTTGGTAAATTTTAAATGGGGGAGAGAATTAAAACATGATAAGAGTATAAGCGTTCGACTAGCTGGGGTATGCTCAAAGTATCTTATACGCAAAGGATGTTCATGATCAAGGCATTCGGCATCGGGTAGAGCATAGTTCAGGGTTAATATAGGTTAGCGTAGATTTATTTTAGTATATTTTATTTCAGACTATAATAATTGGATTGGACACTATTTTTTTGAACTTGTTTTGTTTGGATTGGTTTGTTTGTTTGTTTAATGTGTTTTTGTTTTGTTTATACTTGTCATAATATTATACTAGCCGATATGCTCCTCAAAGAGACCATGGTTAAACCACGGGACTGAGGGGTGCCTAACACCTTTCCTCTGGTCAATATAATTCCTTAACTGGAATATTTGTTCATGGATCAGTTTTAAAGAGTCAAATTATTTTGAAAAAGGATTTCCCAATGATGACTTGGCACACCATATTTATATCAAGTGGAAACTCTGAGTTCAAATAAAAAAGAATCCTTTTTCAAACAAATTGTTTTATTTTGTCACATAATAATAAAAATCCTTTTCAAACTAAAAAATCAATCTTTTTGGGTAAAAAGGGGGTGTGATATCTATGGCAACTCCACTGGGACTTTTCAAAATTTGAGCTTTTATTTTTTGAGTTGTATCGGCTTTGTTTAACACTATAGTTGTATAGACATTTGTTTGTGTTATTATTTTATCATTGTTAAGTGCCTATGTGCTATGTGTTTATAGTTTTTTTCTTATGTGTTACCGTTATATATCTTAAATTATATGGATTACCTCGAGTCATTCTTTTGCAAAAACTACTGAGTATACGTCATGTACATAAAATCTAGTTGAGTCACCCTTATTTTAGGAAGGGGAGCCATTGGATGTATAGAGCTGGCAAAAAACAATCACAGTCACTATTGACCATATGCTCCCCCGAACAACCTTGTTAGTGAACCCCAGCCTAGGTCAGCCTTTAGTTCATGCTTATCTGCATCATATTAACAACTAGCAAGACCCACTTGGTCCTTTGTAGAAAACTCACCCCTGAAGCATCCCTACGTTCTAATTATTACATCTTTGAGGATAACAGGGTTATTTGATGGACAAATTTGGTAAAAGCATATGCTAGAATTATAGGAAAATTTTGTAGGCAAGGAAAAGTTGGAAAAAAGTGTATCTAAAAAAAAGTTTCATAGTTTTGAGAGTTATTTATGATTTTTGCACAATCCAAATAAATTTTAAAAAAGATTCTTTTTTTACCTTTTGCACTCATTTACCCAAAAATCAAAAACATCAAAAAGATTTTTCTTTTGTTTCCTCTATCAAGCATTCACAATTCAAAAATTTCAAAAAGAGTTTATTTAATAGGAGATTTTTATAAATGAAAAATTCAAAAAATAATGGTAGAAGGTTTGTACATTTCATATAATGAAAATATCAAAAATAAAAATCTTTCATAGTTTTTGGTGTTATTTTTATGCGAAGTGTTAGATTGAAAACTCAAAAAGATCTTATTGACATTGTTCAACATTAGTCTTTGGTTGTATCTCTCAAGTCAGGGGTTAGTTTATTATTCAATCCTTAACTGTCCAATTTGGATGAACTATGCACACCTGATTCTCCTCTTTCAGGAGTGAGACTCGTAGGCAACCCTTCTTGGATTCAGTGATCTTATTTAAAAAATGTAAAAATATTTTCTTCACTCTTCATTTAGAGTAGATGTTTCATATACAGCTTTAAAAGAAAACTAAAAAAAGATTTTTCTTTAATAGTTTCAAGTTTTATTTTTGTATGAAATTCAAAACTAAAAACCCAAAAAGATTTTTCTTTGGTAATCATAGGTTTCATTTTTGTATAGGGATTTAAACCTGAAAAATGCAAAAAGATTTTTGTCAGTTCTTTTGACAATTTGTTATTTTCCTTTCTTCTAAAGTTATAAGAGAAAAAGAGTTTGATTGGCCATCTTGTAGACGAACTTTACGAACTATGCACACTTGATTCTCCTCCTTCGAGAGTGAGATACATAGGCGACCTTCTAGGGTTAGGTGATCTTTTCAAAAAGGAAATAAGAGGTTTTCAAAAGGTGTTGAACTCTAACTTATTTGCTATCTCTTGTTCAGTTAGTTTAAAGCGGTTGGTTTGTGGCATTTTGGCTAGTCCTCCACATTACACCAAGTCTAAGAAAGATTTAGTCATTTCCAACAAGGATATAGAGAGTGACATTATGGATTAGACAAAGAGTTAGAAAAATGAGACTTTTAAACAAGATATTTTGAGATTAAGGCAACAAATAATAGAAATGCACCGAGCTTGGGCTAGTGGGTTTCCTCCTCCTCAACTTACCACTATTGATCCTACAAATACCTTGAGTTTTTCACCAAAATTGCAAAGTTAATTTCCTATTGTTATTGATCCACCAAACATGCCTCAGAATTTACTCTACGTCAATTGCATCCCAATACTTCCACCACTCTTTCTCTAGCTCCTTAGTATAAGCCTACTACATTTACAATACCATATGTTGTCTATGATTTTGTTGATTTTGTTGCTTAATCCTCTACTGAGGCTTCCATATTGGCTATCCACCCAATGGTTGTGCTTTTCCATGTTGTTAGTGGACCCATGTTCAATACTCTTGATGGTCATTGCTATACTCCTTAGCCTACTTTTAAGTTAACTGGACCGCTAAAATTTCTTAACAAGGAGCCTAGCATGCTAGAAGATCTAGAGAAAATGGCTTAAAAATGAAGAGTTCAGAGAATGTTATGAAAAGTTTCTTGGTACTCGCAGGTAAAGAAGATGTTTCATATAAAGACTCTAGCATGTCTTAAAGTGTTAACCTTCTTCCAAGCCTTGAGATATCAAAATTTGAGGAGCATGATGGACATGAGGGTTCTGTGAAACACCTGGGATAATATTGCAATCAATTAAGGAAAACTAGAGGGAGGAAGAATGAGGAAAATGCAGCTGCTATTGCTGTTAGACATCGGACACATCTAAGAATACTACGTGGTCATTACTCTTAGTCTCTAGCCCAAGTTCATACACAAGATCCATATAATCACTCCCAAAATCCATTATACTTTATTTTTTACCTCCATACCCAGTGTATAGCATACAACAATATGTTCAACCACCTTCTTACTCACAATGATGTGCACCAATTCCTCAGAGTCATCATCTAACTCCACAAACATACTAAAGCCCTTCTAGGGTCAATTTTTGATCTAAGCCAAATAAAGAAAAGAGGCAGAAGTCTATGGATAGTTTCACACTAATTGAAGAATCTTATGGCAGTCTATTCCATAGATTAGTACAATGGGGCATGATCAATCCTCTCCTTGGTTACACTCCTAATTCATATTCAAGAAATTTTGATCCTAATGTATGATTTTCATATCATTTTAATGTTTAAGGTCACAGTATTGAAGATTGTCATTCTTTGAAAAGAGAAATAGAAAATATGATTCAAGATAAATCAATTATGGTTCAAAATATTGACAGTGTTGAAAGCTCTAGTCATGCTGATGTACAAATCAGTGGCTAAGATATCAGGCTCAGCAATTGGGAAGTCACTCTGCTCCTTACTTGGAAGGATTGTTCGTAGTTTATTTTATTTTCCTTTCTATTTTCTGAATTATTTTAGGGTTGTAATTTGTAATCTATCTTGTTTTGTTTCTCTTTCATCTTTGTTTAAACCCTTCTATCTTTCTTTTAATGAAACATGGTGTCCCTTGATTGTTTTGTCTTATTTTTAAGTTATTTGTTTGTCTTCTTTGTACAATATATTTTATGTTGGATTCTAGTGTTATGACGTACTTGCGGAATTTTCAGCCAGATCTTAAAATCCAATTTTAATTATGAAACATTGACTCAGAGGGCTAAAGTTACATAAAAAAGAGCATCTGAGTAAATAGGTAGAGTGTTAAGGCATTTAGCGATCAAGTTGAAGCCTTCTTTAAAAATCAAAGAAATTATTTTGAGAATTACAAAATTAACTTGGTCGTCAATTGAAAGACATATCTCAATTAGGTCAAACAATAGATGTGTGATACTATGTCAAGAGGAATAGAAAGAAAATCAGCTCCACGAAATCATGAGTAAGTCAATATGAGGAATGTACAACAAAAGAGAAGTTGTATATTGAACAAACGCAGAAGAAGTAGTGATGCACTTAAAGTTAGTGCGGTAAAAATGTCAAAAATGATCTTCATCTTTCACTTCATATTGAATGATATGTACTTGCATTTTCAAGGATTGAAATGATGAATGCATTTCATTCTGCTATCCAAACATTGTATCATACTTTGTTTACCACGTTTGAGCTTTAGTTCTATTTTGTTTCATACCTCTCTTTTTGGAATCAAGATAGAGTCAGAAAATTTTGAAAGAAAAAGTGTCAATCAAAAAAATAGAGTAAGAAAAGTTCCAAAAAAAGTCCAACAAGAAAGAAAAAAGAGTGTCCAGAAAAATAGATTCAGAAAAGGTCCTAGAGAGAAAAAGAGTCAATAAATTAAAAAAATCATAATCAACCAAAAGAACAAGTTGTTGGTACTATGTGTAACCTGATTCTCCTTTTTTGAGTGTGATATACGTAGGCAGCCCTACTCTGGGTTTGGTCCAACAAAATGAACGATTTAGAGTTACCCAGTCAAAAGAAACTGGGCATGAGTTAATCTTATTTGTTTGAGTTGATTCCAAAAGTTTTAAGTCTCACCCTACTTCAAGTGTCGTTTAGGCCTCATGCCATCCTTTATTTCTAACTTTATCCAGAATCCAAGTTACAACCAAAGAAATACCTTCAAATTAATATTTGAGAATGATAAGGCTAAGCATGCAATGCATATGATGATGCATTGAGAACTACTTGT
Organism: Capsicum annuum; assembly: GCF_002878395.1. NCBI lineage: Eukaryota > Viridiplantae > Streptophyta > Magnoliopsida > Solanales > Solanaceae > Capsicum > Capsicum annuum. The sequence goes on from NC_061114.1 coordinate 40,413,938, forward strand.
CTTCCTTAGCATAAGGAATTAAGAGAGAAATAAAATAAGAGGGCCGTACCGATGAAAACCCTCACGAGCACAGTAAGGTGATAGTAAGTTGAGAGAAATAAAAATAAAAGAGTTTCATTACTGTAATACCCCACATGTTTCTAAGCTAGAAAGTGAATAAGTATTCCTTCGTATGAAATCTCCTATCCTGTGATTCATCCTTGAGTACATGACTTATGATGAATATACTAGTGATAGTATAGCTTATGATGCATTAAGCATGTTCATATGAGTCACTTAAGGTAATACAAGCTAAGAGTTTTTGAATCCATCAAGTTTTAGTGTTCAATTTTGCAAGGGTCATCTTTGAACTAGTATAAGTCGATGTTAATATGGTATTTGTCTGATTTAGACCCACCAAATTGTATAGAATCAAATTATCTTTCCAACGATACCAATTTTGCCTTAATCCAATACTCCAGCAAAAAGTTATGCCCATTTTCATGAGAGACAGTAAGGATAGGCGATTGGTTAGGAGCCGCCTAACCCAAGCATAGGCCATTGATAAGGCGCCACCTAACCTAGCTTAGGCAATCACTTGGGCACCGCCTAAGTCAGTTCCAAGTGCTAAAAGCATTCTATTATGAGTTATTTTATGGGTAATTAAGTCTTTTAACACTCCTTACACGTCCCTAAAATTAACCCTAGAAAATATATAGCTTCTAAACATATTACAACCCTATTATCATCTAAAAGCTCATCATCCAAGAGCACTAAACGAGAAAAAATAACTAGGGTTGCGTAACTAAGCTTGAAGATCCGATTTCAAGGAAACTCCTCCGTCAATCATCAAGAATCTTCGTTCTAAGGTATGCGTGAGTTGATTTATGGATCCCTTTCATACAGAAAGTTCAAAAACCCTCTTTTTCATTATAAAGTATTATTTCTATATTTTTGGGTGTTGATGATCATGTTGTTGATATTGGGTGATTCCCAAGATGGAATCTTTATATGTTTTTTTTTTAATTTCATGATATCATATGAGTTGAAAACATGTAAATTTGGTTGTTCATGATGTATAATTTGATGATTTCACCTATGCCTAAGATGTGCATGTAAAGTGTTTGATAAAATGTTTAAGAAACTAAAAATCATGCAATATAGCTAAATTGTGACTAAGTGAAGGATTCGTGATATGCCCTTACGTTCCAATGACCTTTATGTTGATAATGTGCCTTGTAAATGTTGTTGGAATACTCATGAACTATTCTTATGAGATTATGCTATGTTTATTTGCAAATCCTACTTATGAACAAGATGTATGATAATCATGCAATCCACATGAACTTCCATGCTATTGGTATGTATTTTTAATATGATTATGCAATGAACATGATTTTAAGATTGTGCAAGTACTTCCATGTGATATGAAATACTTTCTATGCAATACATTGCTGATAACCATGCTTAGTATGAGATCCCTACTTATGATATTATAAATTATGGACTCTACTCTTATGATCACGTCTGCCATGTGTGTCAGTTTCCTTCCTTCGAGTCCTGGGGGTACTTGTACCCGAAAACTATAGTTGTGTGCTTAGATCCATGTCATGTTTCACAATATCAAAAATCAAGCTATGATTCCATAGACTTCAGTCAGTCATGTGACTCGGGAAAACCTCATGATCTTGGTCAGTTGTCAGATATAAGTAACATTCCGCCAGTCAACAGAATTTAGTAAGATTAAGTCATGCATAGTCAGTTATTCATGTCTTATCCCTCCAGATGGGAGTAGAGGTTAGCACCGAGTGAACCCAAGGATGGGAACTCACTCGCTAGTTTAGGGTGTGATTCTTAGTAGTCATCCTTGTGTTTCAGAACTACGTAGCCAGTGTAGGTTGAGATATCTTAACCCATCAGTTTAGGTTTGATGAGGTGGCTTAACCCGCCAGTTTAGGGTTCCCACAATTCTCATTGAGTACCCGCCAAATAAGGGTCACTTAAAGGTTATCCTTACCCGTGTCACGGTATGGACACCCCTTCAATCGGGGCAGAGATTGGACCCCAGCTTAGCCATAACGGCATATATGGGGCATGTCGATTAAACATTACTTCCCACAATTTCAGTATCAGTCTCAGTAAGAGAACTCAGGGTGTTCTTCAGATTTCAATATATACAAGACTGTTAGATACAGTCATCCATGTTATCAGTTTCAGTATCAGTCATGACAGTTATCAGTAAACCATGTATTAGCTTATAGGTCATGCTATCCTATATTCATGGTCCCAGTTTCTTTATATGTGTGCTTGCACTCCCATGTTCATATTATTAAGTCAGTAATGTTCATGAATGAAACCCTTTATGTTCAGCCTACCTTCCTCGTATACTCAGTACTCCAGTTGTACTGACGCATTTGTGCTATGGTGCTTTCTTTTCATATTACACCATAGGTTCCGAGACACGAACTCCAGCCTAGCAGTAGCGGTAGCATTCCAGTAGCAGAGACACAGTGAGTCCTCATTATTTCAAGGATAATATTATTTGATTCATTTATTTATTTCTTCAGTTTAGTTTTACGGAGTTAGTTGGAGACATATTCCTTCAACTCCATATTCAGATAGTTTAGAGGCTTTCAGATTTACGTTTAGATTTATGTTTAGATTTACGTTCAGATTTAGTTGTTTTAGGTATTTTCACCCACATAATTGTATTCAGTTGAACCTTATGGCCTTACAGCTCTATGTATTCCATATTATTATATCATGATTTGCAGTATATAGGTATAGATATTAGTCATGGGTTAGCTTGTGGTCCCTCAAGGTCATGAGCACCGTGGAGCATTTCGGTTTAGCAAATCGGGGTGTTACAAACTTGGTATCAGAGCCTAAGGTTCAATAGAGTCCTAGGAAGTCTGAAAGCCACATCTAGTAGAGTCTTATACATGGGTGTGTTACACGCCACATTTATGTGCGGGAGGCTATAAGATGTTTTAGGAACAGTCCCCTTTCTTCATTATTCATGTCATGCTAGTGAGCATAATCACAAGTTAAACTCTTAGTCTAATCCATTCTTCTCTTATTCCAAACCATGACCCCAAAGAGAAGAAACCAGCCATCTCCTTAGTCCGAAGATCCTTTGGGCGAACATGTTTCCCATGCGGAGTTTAGAGTTGTATTTACCACACTTGCTCAGTCCATGGCTGCACAGACTGAATGGCCACCAGTCATTCCAGCCAATCCATTGGCCAATCCCAAAGTAGCTAGGGTTCGGGACTTCACCCGAATGAACCCTCCATCTTTCTATGGGTCTAAGTCTGATGAGGACCTCAGGAGTTCATTGACCAAGTACAAAAAGTCATTGACATCATGGGTGTTACTTCTATTGAAAGTGCTGAGTTAGCCACCTACCCATTACAGGATGTTGCTCATGATTGGTACAAACAGTGGAAGTCTGAAAGGTTAGATGATACAGTCCCTATCGAGTGAGAGGAATTTTTCACAACCTTCTTAGATAGATTCTTCCCCCAAGAGCTGAGGAAAGCCAAATTTCTTGAGTTCATCAACCTCAGGCAAGGGAATATGATGGTTAGGGAGTACTCTCTCAGATTTACTCAGCTAGCCAGGTATGCTCCTCATGTGGTTGCAGACAATAGAGCAAAGATGAGTAAGTTTATGTCAAGGGTCAATGATAGTATGGTAAATAAGTGTAGGTCTGTGATGCTTATCGATGATATGACCCTATCCAGACTCATGACCTATGCCCAGCAAGTAGAAGAGTAGAATTTTAAAGCTAGGGAGAGGCAAAACAAGAGAGCAAGGTCAGGTAATTTCAACTTTGCTCACCCCAAGTCAGACGGAGGAAACCATTCATAGTTTCGATCTAAGTCAGCCGTTCCATCTCTTTTCTCTGCCAGCGCTCCAGTGCTAAAGTTCAGAGATGGCAATAGAGACAAAGCGCCAGGCTCTAAATCTCAGGGTAGTGTTAGCAGTTCCCAAACGAATCCCCTTTGTCAGACTTGTGGTAAGAACCACAAGGGCATTTGTAGAGCCGGTAGTGATATCTGTTTTAGTTGTGGAAAGCCAGGTCACAGGATTAGGGAGTGTCTGCAGTCAAGTCTTCAGGGTCAGCAAAATCATTCTACAGCTCAGTCCAGTCACCCGAACCTGCAGGGTGCCATTTCCAGTGCTACCAGTGGGCAACGCCCAAACAAACTCTATGCTCTTTAGTCCCGGCAGGATCAAGAAAATTCTCCTGATGTCGTTACAGCTACGTTATAGATTTTCCATGTTCATCTTTATACTTTGCTATAACCAAGTGCATCTTTGTATTTTCTTACTCCATACATAGCAGGTGATTTTGAAATCATCCTCGAAAATCTAGCAGAGCCCTTCTTAGTCTCTACCCCAGTGGCTAAAACCATCATATCCCAGTGGGTATACAAGAACTGCCCAATTATGATATCTCAGAAATTCATGTCAGCAGATTTAGTAGAGTTAGAGATGACTGATTTTGATGTAATTCTTAGCATAGATTGACTTCATCGCTGCTATGCCAAAGTCGACTGCAGAAACAGGATAGTTCAGTTTTAGTTCCCAAATGAGCCCATCCAAGAGTGGAAGGGTAGCATTTCAGTGTTCAGGAGTCAACTTGTTTCCTACCTTCGGGCAAGGAAAATGATTTCTAAGGGGTGTGTGTATCATCTTGTGCATGTTAAAGATTCCAGTTTTGAATATCCTAGCCTCTAAATAGTCCCTGTTGTTAATGAATATTCAAATATCTTTCCTGAAGATCTTCCAGGCATTCCTCCTGGAAGGGAAATAGACTTTCGCATAGACCTTCTTCCGGATACTCAACCTATTTCTATTCCGCGATATAGAATGACACCAGCAGAACTCAAGGAACTAAAAGATCAGTTGAAGGATCTCTTAGATAAGGGATTCATCAGACCCAGCATTTCCCCATGGGGTGCGCCAGTATTATTCGTGTGCAAGAAAGACGGTTCTCTCAGGATGTCTATTGATTACCGTAAACTCAACAAAGTTACGGTCAAGAATAGATATCCTCTTCCTAGGATTGATGATCTATTTGACCAACTTAAGGGTGCCAGTTACTTCTCCAAGATAGACCTCAGATCAGGCTATCATCAGCTCAGAGTTAGAGAATATGACATTTCAAAGACAGCTTTCTGTACTCGGTATGGTCACTTCAAATTTTTAGTCATGTCATTCTGTCTTACCAATCCCCCTGCAGCTTTTATGGATTTGATGAACCGTGTGTTCAAGCAGTACTTGGACATGTTTGTCATAGTCTTCATAGGTGATATTCTGGTCTATTCTCGCACAGAGCGTGATCAAGCAGACCATCTCAGGATTGTTCTTCAGACTCTTAGGGATCACCAATTATTCTCTAAGTTCATCAAGTGTGAATTTTGGCTAAGATCAGTAGCATTCTTTGGCCATATTATTTCCGGTGATGGAATTAGAGTAGATCCTTAGAAAACCGAGGCAGTAAGAAACTGGCCTAGACCCATAACTCTATGAGATATTAGGAGTTTCTTCGGTTTGGCTGGCTATTACAGATGTTTTGTAGAGGTATTTTCTTCTATTACATCTCCCATGTCCAGATTGACTCAGAAAAAGATTAGTTTTAGTGGTCAGATTCATGCTAGAAGAGCTTTCAAGAGTTAAAGACTCGACTCACCTTCTCTCCAGTTCTACCTATTCTAGATGGTTCAGACGGTTTTGTAGTCTATTATGATGCATCTAGAGTGGGTTTAGGTTGTTTTCTCATGCAGCATAGTAAGGTCATAGCCTACGCCTCCAGACAGTTAAAGCCACATGAGAAGAATTATCCAACTCATGATCTTGAGTTAGCAGCGGTAGTTTTTTCCTTGAAAATTTGGAGGCATTATCTTTATGGAGTTCATGTAGATGTCTTCACAGACCATAAAAGCCTCCAGTATGTCTTTTCCCAGAAAGATCTCAATCTTCGCCACAGAAGATGGTTAGAGCTCTTGAAGGATTACGATATGACTATTCTTTATCATCCAGGCAAGGCCAATATTGTGGCCGATGCTTTCGGTCGACTCTCCATGGGTAGTATTTCTCATATTGAGGATATTAAGAAAAGGATGGCTCAGGAGATCCATTAGCTTACCAAACTAGGCGTTCGCTTATTCGATTATTTAGAGGGTGGTGTATGTATTCACAGTAGTTCAGAGTCATGTCTAGTTTCTAGGTGAAAGAGAAATAAGACAGGGATCCTAGCTTTGTCAAGCTCAAAGAGTCAGTTCAGAATCAGAAAGTCGAGGTTTTTTCCTAAGGGGGAGATGGTGTTCTTCATTGTTAGGGTCGTCTATGTGTTCCAGGTGCGCAATACTCTATTTATCTAGGGGCCACTAAGATGTACCGTGAAATATGGGAGATCTATTGGTGGAGTGAGATGAAGAGAGATATTGTAGAGTTTGTGGCTAAGTGCTCTACATGTCAGTAGGTTAAGATAGAGCATCAAAAACCTAGTGGTTCTATGTAAGATTTCACCATTCCTACTTGGAAGTGGGAAGAAGTTAATATGGACTTTGTGACGTGTTTGCCTAGAACTCGTCATCAGCATGATTCAGTCTGGGTCATTATAGATAGAATGACCAATTCAGCTTATTTCCTTCCTGTCCGTACTTCTTATTCCACTGAGGATTATGCCAAACTCTATATCGGGGAGTTAGTCAGGTTACACGGTTTTTCACTATCTATCATCTCATAAAAAGGCACCCACTTCACTTCTCACTTTTGGAAAGCATTCCAAAAAGGTCTCGGTACCCAAGTCCATCTTAGCATAACATTTTATCCTCAGACAGATGGTCAAGCAGAGAGGACCATTCAGACTCTTGAAGATATTCTAAGGGCGTGTGCAATTGACTTCAAGGGAAGTTAGGACGACCACTTGCCTTTGATTGAGTTTGCATACAACAATAGCTATCATTCTAGTATTCAGATGGCTCCATTTGAAGCTCTCTACAGTAGGAGATATAGATCTCCGATTGGTTGGTTCGAAGTTAGTGAGGCCTCAATCATAGGTCCTGACTTAGTATTCGACGCCTTAGAGAAAGTTCAGTTGATCAGAGAGAGACTCCGGGCTGCTCAGAGCCGACATAAGTCCTACGCAGATGTTCGTAGAAAGGATCTTGAGTTTGAGGTCAATGACTAGGTCTATCTTAAGATCTCTACCATGAAGGGAGTGAATAGGTTTGGCAAGAAAGGGAAACTCAATCCCCATTATATCGGTCTCTTCAGAATTCTGTCGCTTCGACAAGGTAGCTTATGAGCTTGAGTTGCCTTCAGATCTAGCCTCAGTCTATCTAGTCTTCCATGTCTCTTTGCTAAAGAAGTGCATAGGTGACCTAGCAGTTCTTAACCCTATTCAGAACATCGGCATTCAGAAAAGCCTCTCTTATAAAGAGATTCCAGTCAAAATCTTAGATTATCAGGTAGATTGAGGAACAAAGAAGTCCCTCTAGTCAAGGTTCTTTGGCGAAATCAGTCTCATGAGGGAGCTACTTGGGAAGCAAAAGTAGATATGCGTACCAAGTATCCTCACCTGTTCCCCGCCAATTCAGATCAAGCTCAAGGTAAAAGTTCTCCTTAATCTTATTCAATTTCACGTTCATGTTTCCAGTAAACTTGGTACCTATTAACCATTTCATAATCAGTCATGCATTCATGTGTCAGTTATCCGTGCATCAGATTTACACGACTTTAGTATGTTTAGCATGTCAGTTATGAGATCAAGTTTCAGTTCTTCATGTTCAGTTCAGGTTCTATTGTCCTGTATCCCTTCTCAGTAAATTCTCATTCGAGGATGAATATTCCTAATGGGGAGATATTGTAATACCCCACATATTTCTAAGCTAGAAAGCGAATAAGTATTCCGATGTATGAAATCTCCTATCCTGCGATTCATACTTGAGTGCATAACTTACAATGAATATCCTGGTGATAGGATAGCTTATGATGCATTAAGCATGTTCATATGAGTCACTTAAGGTAATACAAGCTAAGAGTTTTTGAATCCATTAAGTTTTAGTTTTCGATTTTGCAAGGGTCATCTTTAAACGAGTATAACTCGATGTAAATATGGTATTTTGGCTGATTTAGACCTACCAAATTATAGAGAATCGAATTAGATTTCCAACAATACCAATTTCTCCTTAATCCAATACCAGAGTGAAAAGTTATGCCCATTTTTGTGAGAAACAGTAAGGATAGGCGATTGGTTAGGCGCCGCCCAACCCAAGCATAGGTGATTGGTTAGAAACCGCCTAACCTAGATTAGGCAATCACTTGGGCGCCGCCTAAGTCAGTTCTGGGTGCCAAAAACACTCCGTTTTGAGCTATTTTAAGGGTAATAAAGTCTTTTAACACTCCTTACACGTCCCTAAACTTAACCCTACGAAATATATAACTTCTAAACATATTACAACCCTATTATCATCTAAAATATCATCATCCAAGAGCACTAAAAGATAAAAAACAACTAGGTTTGCATAACTAAGCTTGAAGATCCGATTTCAAGGAAATTCCCCCATCAATCATCAAGAATCTTCATTCTAAGGTATGCGTGAGTTGATTTATGGATCCCTTTCATCCATAAAGTTGAAAAACCCTCTTTTTCATTATAAATTATGATTTCTATATTGTTGGGTGTTGATTATCATGTTTTTGATATTCGGTGATTCCCAAGATGGAATCTTTATGTGTTTTTTTTAATTTCATGATATCAAATGAGTTGGAAACATGTAAATTTGGTTGTTCTTGATGTATAATTTGATGATTTCACCTATTCATAAGATGTGCATGTAAAGTGTTTGATAAAATGCCTAAGAAACTAGAAATCATGCAATGTAGCGAAATTGTGACTAAGTGAAGGATTCATGATATGCCCTTACGTTCCAATGACTTCTATGTTGATAATGTGCCTTGTAAATGTTGTTGGAATACTTATGAACTATTCTTATGAGGTTATGCTATGTTTATTTGCAAATCGTACTTATGAACAAGATGTATGATAACCATGCAATCCACATGAACTTCCATGCTATTGGTATGCGTTGCTAATATGATTATGCAATGAACATGATATTAAGATTGTGTAAGTACTTCCATGTGATATGAAATCCTTTCCATGCAATACATGCTAATAACCATGCTTAGTATGAGATCCCTACTTATGATATTATAAATTATGGACTGTACTCTTATGATCAAGTCAGTTATGTGTGTCAGTTTCCTTCCATCGAGTCCTGGGGGTACTTGTACCCAAAAACTATAGTTGTGTGCCTAGATCCATATCATGTTTCACGATATCCGAACTCAAGCTATGATTCCATAGAATTCAGTCAGTCATATGACTCTGGAAAACCTCATGATCTTAGTTAGTTGTCAGATATCAGTAACATTCCACTAGTCAACGGAATTCAGTAAGATTAACTCATGCACAATCAGTTACTCATGTCCAGTCCCTCCAGATGGGAGTAGAGGTTAGCATCGAGTTAACCCAAGAATGGGAACTCACCCACCAGTTTAGGGTGTAATTCTTAGTAGTCATCCTTGTGTTACAGAACTACGTAGCTAGTGTAGGTTGAGACATCTTAACCCATCAGATTAGGGTTGATGAGGTGGCTTAACCCGTTAGTTTAGGGTTCCCACCGTTCTCATTGAGTACCCACCAGATAAGGGTCACTCAAAGGGTGTTCTTACCCGTGGCACAGTATTGACACCCCTCCATTCAGGGCAGCTATTTGACCCCAGCTTAACCATAAAAGCATACATGGGGCATGTCGGTTAAACACTACTTCCCACAGTTTCAATATTAGTCTCAGTAAAAGAACTCAGGGCGTTCTTCAGATTTCAGTATATATAGGACATTCATATACAGTCGTCCATGTTATCTATTTCAGTATCAGTCATGACAGTTATCAGTAAACCATGTATTAGCTTACAGGTCATGCTATCCCATATTCACAGTCCCAGTTTCTTTATATGTGTGTTTGCTCTCCCACGTTCATATTAGTTAGTCAGTATTATTCATGTATGAAACCCTTTATGTTCAGCCTACCTTCCTTGTATACTCAGTACTCCAATTGTACTGACGCATTTACGCTATGGTGATTTCTTTTCATATTACACCATAGGTTCTGAGACATGAGCTCTAGCCCAGCAGTAGCGGTAGCATTCCAGTCGCAAAGAAACAGTGAGTCCTCATTGTTTCAAGGACAACATGATTTGATTCATTTATTTATTTCTTCAGTTTAGTTTTATGGAGTTAGTTGGAGACATGTTCCTTCAACTCCTTATTCAGATAGTTTAGAGGTTTTCAGATTTACGTTCAGATTTATGTTCAGATTTACATTCAGATTTAGTTGTTTTGGGTATTTTCACCCACATAATTGTATTCAATTGAACCTTATGGCCTTACCATTCTATGTATTCCGCATTATTATATCATGATTTGCAGTATACAGGTACAGCTATCAGTCATGGGTTAGCTTGTGGTCCCTCGAGGTCATGAGCACCGTGTAGCATTCCAGTTCAGCAAATCGGGGTGTTACAATTACCTTAGGGAAATAGTGAGCTAAGATAAAGAAAATGAGAGAGGCTTATTGGCGAAAACCCATTAAGGCGTCACTAACCCCATGAGGTCTGTGAGTGCAATTGTCTTAAGGAAGCAACTCTATTTCTAGGTCGTTAACTCAACAATTTGTGAGAGTCAAATTGTCTTTTTCAGATGGAGATAATCATTGTCTTTATTTTCTTCTCTTTATTTCTATTTTTGTTTTCTTGACTTAGTTACTCAAATGGGAAGTTTTTGTAATTTTTCTCATGTCATTGAGTCAAGTCCATGACAAAACAAGTGAGAAAGATTTTAAAACTTTCTACAATTGCACAAAGCAAGACAAAATTCCAGCACACAAAAGAAATATGATTGTAAGTTTACACAAGGCATACAAAAAGTATTGTCAATAGACAAGTTTGAGAATTTGTCAAAATATCAAGGTTCAAGGAATTTATCTGAGAGACACACCAAAATGGAGATATTGTTCTTTCTTCTGAGTCACTTTTAATAATCTAATTTTGGGAAATGGTGCAACAAGACAAGTTCAAGATAAATTGCCACAAAAGCCAAAGCTGCAAGCCAACCACCCTATTTTAAACTCACAAGTTTTCTTTGTAAGAAATAGGAAAAGTTGCTACCTTATAATTAAAGGTTTTAAAGCACAAATATCCAGAGTTGCGATTTCTCATATCTGCAAATGCAAGAGCAGTGTTCCTGTACAGGTTTAGTAAACACAATTATGGTAAAACACATCATCTTGTACCCCTAAGAAACGCATTCTCTAATTTGGGTCTTGAATTTCTCATGGATGGGAGGTGTACTTCCTAATTTGGGCCGTTAACTCTAGAAGATACACATTTAGTAATAATCTTTAACTTTCACTCTTAATAGACGGACTTGTTGGTCTCAATCATTCAACTTTACCCTTAAAAGGTGTATTTGTTGATTACAATCTTGATTCATCTTTGAATTACAATCTTGATTCATCTTTGCATTATGCATTGTTGCAAGTAGTTTTGATTCGGTTTGACACCCGCAAAAGATTTTGATGATAAACTAGGCAAAAAGAAAATTTAATTCCTATTATTTGGAACTTCACTTCAGGATCCTCCTGGAAAATGGGACATTATTTTTATATTTAGGACCTTACTAAAGAATAGGGTGATGAAGAACAGTGTGATAAAATTACAAGTCGGGAGCTTTCCCGAAGAACAGAGTGAGAAAATTAAAAGTCAAGAGCCCTCCTAAAGAATAGGGTGATGAAATATCAATTTAGGAGCCTACCTAGAGAATAGGGTGATGAAATAGTATCTCAGGAGCCTGCCTGAAGAACTGGGTAACAAAATTGAAAGTCAGGGACTCACCTGAAGAATAGGGTAATGAAATTAAAACTCAGGATCCTGCCTGAAGAATAGGGTAATGAAATTTAAATTTGGGAGCCCGCCTGAAGAATAGGATGATGAAATTGCAAGTTGAGAGCCCACTTAAAGAATAGGGTGATAAAAATTACAAGTCAAGAGCCTACCTGAAGAACAGGGTGATAAAATTTCAACTTAGGAGTCCGCCTGAAGAACAGGGTGATAAAATTGCAACTCTAGAGCCTGGATGAATAACAGGGTGATGAAATTAAAAGTCAAGAGCCTACTTAAAGAATAGAGTGATAAAATTAATAGTCAAGAGCCCGCCTAAAAAAAGGATGATGAAATTACAAGTCAGGAGCCCACTTGAAGAACATGGTGATGAAATAACAAGTTAGGAGCCCGCCTGAAGAACAAAATGATGAAATTGGAAGTCAGGATCCCACACGATGAATAGGTTGATGAAATTGAAAGTCAGGAGCCCACCTGAAGAATAAAGTGATGAAATTGAAAGTCAGGAGCCCATCTGAAGAATAAGGTGATGAAATTGCAAGTTAGGATCCTACCTGAAGAGTAGAGTGATAAAATTGAAAGTCAAGAGCCATCTTGAAGAATGGGGTGATAAAATCGTAAGTCAAGATCCTGCCTGAAGAACAGGGTAATGAAATTGCATGTTAGGGGACCGCCTGGAGAACATAGTGATGAAATTGAAAGTCAAAAGCGCACCTGATGAATAGGGTGAATAAATGAAAGCCAAGCAATAAAATAAAGAAATTGTAAGTCAGGAGCCCATTGAAGATTAGGGTGAAGATTTTAAAATTATGAACTAACACCTAAAGAACATGGTTAATTTGTGATTTTATCTCCAATTTCAAATTTTTTATGGAGAGAGAATCTATTCTAAAGTTCAACCCAAAGAATATCAGATCTTTTGTCAATTTATAAATCATCATAAACTCAAGTCAAGCATCTAGAGAGGCTGTATAAATAGGACTTTTGAAATTTATGTTTTCTTTTTATTTGTAATTTTTATTTTTGATGTAATGACAGGCCACATACTGAAACATTGATAGGACCTCACTCGACTCTCCAACTCGGTATAACCCCTCTCCTTGTCAACCCTAGAACTACATGTGACTTGACTTCCACATAACTTGGGATTGGTAAAATGCCATCAAGACCTGGTTTCTCTTTTTTCTTCTATTTCTTTCCTTAAATAATAGTCGGGTTAAAACTCTATCTGGTTGTCTATTTTTTTGTCTACAAAAACTTTTTATTTATATCTAAAGAGGGGCATGATGTAGACACGTAATTGTTTCTCTCTCGAAAACCAAATTTATCCATTTACCCTACGTAACCATGTACCTTACCCTATGTTATTATCCCTCCATAAAAAGGACAAAAATAATAAAATTCTTAACAAATATAACACCCCATCCTATCAAATTTAACCACCTCACGTTATCCTAATCACTCACACTCCTACCCACCTTACAACCCCAACCCCTTCCCACTAGCCCATCTATCACTTCTCATATTTTATTTCTTTTCCTAATAAATTCATAAAAGACAAAAAATATACTCATCACTGCATATACACAGAGTCAAGATATAGTAAAGGGAATATTTATGTACACTACACACATACCTCATCGTAAAACACGCATACCTTATCAAAAAAACACATTTTGCCAAAAAACTATACATAACACTCGCATACACACAAAAATATTAGGGAAGAGATAGAATAAGGGGAACAATGAGTGGTTTATGGGATGAAAGAGGGAGAGAGGGAGAGAGAAATCAAGTAAGAAGGGTGGAAATGATGAATAAAGGCTTTCTAGTCGGCTAGCTTGAGTTTTTTGGCATATTACTCAACAGAATTAGTCATCCCTCATCAAGAAAACCACCCACCACTGCCAAATAACAAAAAATATTAAAATTAGTGGGAACAGCCAAATTCGATTGAAACTGACCAATCCATCACTTTTTTTCACTATTTAAGCTCTTCAAAGCTCCAGCAAAACGTAAATAGTGAACCAGCCCTAATTTCGTCGAGACCCATTATGGTTAAGTTCAAATCTACTTCATATTGAGGTTAACCAACTAACTTGTAAATTTGTTCAAGGTTGAATTCAATACTGAGTTAGATTTTGTCCATTAGTTAAGGTCTATTTGAGATTTCGATCGCAGTTTTTGTCTGAAGAATTATTCCAATTGAAAAAGATCTTAAGGTAATATTCTCTCTTCTCTCCCTTTAATTTTTTATGTGATTATGAATGATTTATGTGTTTAGCATTCTCTAAGTTTGATGGATACATATTGTTGATGCTTGATTTTGATTTTGAAAATCAAAAGGATAATGAATGAATTGACAATCAAAGAGTTGGTAAATTTTAATTAGGGGTGAGTTAAAACTTGATAAGAGTAGATGCGTTCAGCTAGCTTTAATTGTTGATTGCTGATTAAAAATGGATAAGCATTTTCATTTGATTGTATTATGATTTAGGATGAAACTAGTAGGCAAATACTAAGTTGGGTAGGCAAATTATAGAAATTGATGATTTTGGGATGATTGAATTTTTATAATCAAGATTTTTTTATTTTTCTCCTGAAATCGGAATATGTATTCATTTAGTCGAGGAATGCCCCGAGTATATTTGTACTAATTCGTCGAGGTATACCTATAAGTATCTTGTATGTAAAGGATGTTTGTGATCAAGGCCCGAGGAATCAGGTAGAGCATAGTTTAGTATTAGTATCAGTTAGCGTAGGGTTATTTTAGTATATTATAGTTTGAACTGTAATAATTGGATTGGACACTATTTTTTTGACTTTTTTGTTTGGTTTGTTTGGTTTGCTTATTTTTTATGTTTTTGTTTTGTTTATACATGTCATTGTGTCAAACTAGATGATATACTCCATAAAGCAACCGTGGTCGAATCACAGGACCAAGGGGTGCCTAACATATTTCCCTTGGGCAACAGAATTCCTTAACTAAAATCTCTATCCGTGGATCATTTTAAGGAGTCAAATAATTTTGAAAAGGATTTCCCAATGGTGACTTAGCACACCATATTTATATTGAGTGGCGACTCCGAGTTCAAATGAAAAAGAATCATTTTTTAAACAACTTGTTTTCTTTTGTCAATTAATAATAAATATCCTTTTTCAAACTAAAAAATCAATCTTTTTTGGTAAAAAAAAGGGGGGTATGAAACTATTAGAATCATGAGAAGTATGAGGTAACCCAATCATGAATTCTATAGTTATAATGACCCGACTTTTGGTAATTTATGTGAAATAATTATTTTTGTGTGATTCGACCATTTTACCTCTCCCTATGGTTGCATTATGGTACTTCTATGGTATCGGGATAATTTGTATGGTTCCCTAAGATTTTTTATTTGATTTGGAAAAGTTTGTGATTTTGGTGGCTTAAAAAGCCTTATAGTTGACTTTGGTCAATATTTATTGATCTGTGCATCACATTGCAAAACAAACTATGCCAACAATGTTAATTTTAGGTTGGTAACATGGTTGGTATGGTTTTATGGATTTTTATCTTATTTTAATCCTCAATTTAAAAAATTACAAAATTAAATTTTGGGGGTCAACTTTGTGAAAACGATGTCCTTTTAAAAATTTTGTATCTCCAATAAGCCTGAAGCATCAAATTTAATAGGTTAGCATATCACATTTGAAATCTTAAGATTCTAGATAAATCTCAGGGGGCTCTTCAAATACTTAGAATTTCCAAGTCTCAAGTTGTTGCACCACTCATTTAGTGCACCTGCTTAAGTGATATTTTGTTCTCTTAAGCGACCTATCAAAGTAGTCGATCTCGCTTACACTAATCCTATGTCCATACACGATCGTCGCTTAAGCGACTACAAGATCGATTACGCATACTTGCTGGCTGGTGAGGTATCACTAAACGACACCTGGTTGCATAAGTGATAGTCTCTTATATAACCCAATGATCATGTGTGCACTGCCTGTATTATTTAAATTCCTTACTTTTGTAATTTTTACACTATTTTCAAGACTTGGAGCTTGGGATTCAAATTTTTGAGCATTTTCTTCCATTTCTAGGCTTGGGTAAGAACAAAACCCCCTTTTTCAACTATTTTTCTTTTATTTATCATTAAAATCTTGTTTAGATTTATAATTAAAAAGGGAATTTGAGATTTTATCCCAGAAGGCCTAAAAATAGTATTCTTTGATTAAAACCCCAATTTCAACTTATTTTTCACTTGGTGTTTCTCCCATGATTTGTTTTAATCCACCCTGATGTGACCCTAATTTAAAAGTGGTCAATATAGGTATTGTTGAATTTATTTCAATGTTTATCTCCTATATTTGTATATTTTAGTTAATTTCAAGGCCATTCGTGAGGGGAAAGCTTCGGATTGAAGGACTTTTGAACAATTTTTAGGAATTCGAAGGACATTATGACTTAACTTTATTCATACTGGGTTGGATATTTAATAATAATATAAATGCATGCTATATGCGGTTGTATTGCGGAAATCGTGTTAGGTGATTAATGTGGCTATGTGGGGGCCTATGTTGATGATATTTGGTAGTTTTGAGACATTACCTATTATGTGTGCCTGTATGGGTTTTTGTATGATGTTGATGGACTGGTATTTATATATGTATGCTTGGTTACTCTCTTTTTGGTTAGAAAAAGCCTATATTTTGTGAATTATATAATATCAGTGACTTTTTCTTTCATGTTTTTGGTTAATGGTTTCTGGATTATATTGGATTATGGATGGTTGGTTGATTTGAGTGGATTTTTGTCTCACGTGGTTGGTATATTGATTGGATACTAGATATTCTCATTTTAGTAGTTTTGAGCATTACGTCCTTATATCATATTCATTCACGAAATATTAGTGCTATTATGGAAATGTTGAAAATACTAGTTTTTTCAGACATCAAATGTGACATCTTTAATAAAACTCGATTGGTGATATAAAAGAGAGGAGTTATCAATGTCAGTATTAGATGTTGATTGTATATGGATTGATGAGCCACCATGATTCATACGTCTGTATCTGAGAATGTTAGGTGTGGCTCGGTAGGTATATAGGTAGTTATGCGAGGACCTCGTGCATCATCATCTTCATTGCACTTCATATATTGTTATTATGCTATGATTGTATTTCTATTTTTTTTCTTGATATCCGTCCATATATTCTATCTTGCTATACTTGTATTTGATATATGTGTATATTAGTTTTTTTTTCTTTACCTGTATCTGTTATATGTGAGTATATTAGAACTGGTAGTGGAGACAATGTGGGCTACCATTTGGGATATTTTCTAATTGATGGTAATGTGCCTATAGTTTGTGTTTATATGCTTATTTTCTAATTTACTTTGTTGGCATATGATACCTACTGAGTACAAGTAGACCGTACTAACCCCTGCTACACACTTTTGGTACAGATCTAGGTATGATTGTACCACACAGATAACTTATTCAGCTGACTTTTAGGAGTATTTAAGATAGTGCACGTCTTATTCTTCATGATTTATCCTATTACCTTATTCTATATAGTACATCTCTTATTTTTTATTCAGACATAGAGTTTTGATTCTCTTTGAATTGTTATTACATCTTTTAATATTTGAGATGTATTTAGTAGTTCTTACACTGTAACATCAGGCTTCTAGATTTTGTTGGTATCTTGATTATATTTTTGCTTTTACTATATATATATGGTTTGACTTCATTCTAGGGGTCTTGCCATAGTTTTGGTATAAATTTCTAATTTTATATTAATTTACGTAATAGGCTTACTTCTCAAGGATTATCATGTCGAGTTCCATCATGACTCTTGGTTTTTGGATTGTGACAAATTGGTATCAAATCTAGGTTTTTATGTCTAATTAGTGTATGAATAGGGTGCCTAGTAGATTTGCGTAAATCAGTACTTAGTCCATTTGTATCTTTCACTGAGAGGCTATAAGATATGTTTAGGAAACTTCTCTTAATTTATTTTATATTGTGAGGATCTTTCATACCCTGTGTTCTAAGTAATATTTCACTCTTTTCTGCATAGATGGTGAGGACTATATCCAATAAGGATAGAGATTTATGTCTATTATTCTAGAAGAGAGTCTAGTCTAAAGGGCGAGCTGCAAAACATAGTTGGGCTCGATGTAGAGAAGGGCATAATGATTTACCCCATCTAGATCTTTCACTAGGGGTCTCTTCCCCGAGCCTCAAGATGAGCAGGTTGTATCTATGGTTACTACTCGAGCCTCACTGAGTTCTTCTACACTGATCTTGGATGAATTACTGGTTTGTTCACAGACCCATTTTAAGGATGCTCCTATGAGTGCACCTGGTATTCCTCCAGCTCCATATATGGTACCTCCGCCAATGCCAGAGTATTCTTATGTTATTTCTTTGGTTTTGAGAATATATACTCTTGTTGGACCACCATCTACTTATAGTGCTTCACAGACCCTGAGTGTAGTTCTCCCTCCAGCGCCAATATCTGAGTATGTTATTCAAAGATCTAGAGTTTAACCTTTTTCTATGATGCCTCCTTGGGTGGGTTCTCAGCCAACTAGATTTACTATGCCTCTTATTATTATGAGTATAACTATGTCTTCTAAGGGTTAGAAAAGGTTTGAGAGATTAACTCAATCGGTTCCTTCTAGATTTGGTAGTGTTAAATGAGATAATTCCTATGAGTTCTTGATGGATTATCATGAGAAATTGCATAACCTTGATTTTTTTTGAGTCACAAACAGTTGCTTATAATACATACTAGTTGAGAGATACAACCAGAGATTGGTGGATATCACTATTAGTTGTTGGCCTATTGGTTCACTAGAGATGACTTAGGATTAGTTTACAAAGGCCTTTGTATATAGATTTATGCCTTTCAATTAGAGTGATCAAATAAGGGATGAGTTTGATCGCTTGGAGCAGGGCTCCATGACTATTGTAGACTATGAGGCACGATTTCATGAATTTTCTTGATATTTTTATGCCATTATTACCATCGAGTCTTAGATGATTTGGAAGTTTGTGAAGGGTTTAGATATTACTTCAGTTTGCTATAACCTTGATGGTAGTGTATGGATTATTATTTCAAAGTATTATGTATCATGGTAAGATATTTTAGTTTATTCTTTGAGCAGGTCAGGGGATGCTAAGAAGGTGCATTCTTTGAGTGAGTTTAAAGGTCACTTCTCTCAAGGTGGAAATTTTAGAGGCTTTCATAAGTATCATGGTAGACCTATGTAGGTAGCCCAGTAGAGTTCAGGTAGTGGGTCTTTTTATGTAGAAACTATAGGTAGTCATTCTAGTTCATTCGTAGCTTCTTCCATCAAAATAAGTCACAGTGGTTGCTATATGTGTAGTGAGATTGGCTATATGTCTAGGGACTATCCCCATCATTTCTTTAGAGCAACTCTTATACTGATTATGAGTGGTAAAGGTTCTTCTAGCGGTGCAAGAGATAGAGAAAGTAGATCCCATAGTGGTAGTCAAGGGGCTATACAACTAGGTGTTAGATGTGGTTAGTGTTATTCTACACCTGCCAGTCTAGAGGTAAAGGCCTCTAATGTCGTCATCATAGGTATCATCCCTATTTGTTTAATATCTATATCTATGTTGTTTGATCTGAGATCAACTTTCTCCTATGTGTCTGCATATTTTACTTTAGGTTTTAATTCTACATGTGAACCTCTTGATTTGCCTATTCATGTATCTATCTTCGTAAAACTTTTCAGTAATGGATTGGGTAAATAGATCATGCGTATGACTTTTTCTAGGTGTAAGACCTAGGTAGATCTGATCATACTATATATTGTATATTTTGGCATTATTTTAGGTATGGACTATTTATTTTCTATGGATTGGTTATCTCCGTATCACGTTGTACTAGATTGTTATGCTAAGACCATGACTTTAGCTTTGCCGGGTGCTTCAAGGATATCATGGAAGGGTGAGCTTCATTTAGGTCCCAAGAGAGTCATATCATTTTTTTTAGGCTCATCTCTTGTTTGAGAGGGGGTGTTTGTGTTATTTGGGTCATATTCATGGTACTAGTGCTATTTTACCTTCATCTTGGATTCCATTTGTATTTTCTATGAGTTCTTGGATATTTCTCCTATGGATTTGCCTGGTATGGCTTAAGATCATGATATTGAATTTGCCAATGATGTTGAGTGGGCACCAAGCCTATTTCCATTACTCCTTATAGGATGTCCATAACTGAGTTAAATAAATTAAAGGATTAGTTACATGAATTGTTGGATAAAGGGTTTATCTAACCTAGTGTATCATCTTAGGGTTTGTTGGTAAGGAAAAAGGATGGGTCAATGTGCATGTGTATTGATTATCGATAGTTGAAAAAGGTTAGAGTATAGAATAAGTATCCTCTTCCTTATATTGATGATTTATTCGACTAGCTTCAGCGCACTTTTACAATTATAAAGATTGATTTGAGGTTCGAGTCTCACTAGTTTAGGATTAGAGCGTTAAATATTCCCAAGACAACTTTTTGGACTTGGTACAGTCATTATGAGTTCTTAGTCATTTCCTTTGGATTAACCAATTCACCAACTACATTCATTGAGTTGATGAACTAGGTATTTTGGCAGTATCTCAACTCCTTTGTTATTGTATTTATAGATGATATCTTGGTTTTTTCCAAGAGTGAGGTCAATCATGAGAAGCATTTGTGAATTGTGCTCCAAAGATTTAAGAACGAGAAGTTGTATGCTATGTTCTCTAAGTGTGAGTTTTTGTTGGATTCTGTCTCTTTCTTGGGTCATGTGGTGACCAAGGATAGTATTATGGTCGATCTGACCAAAATTATAGTGGTTCATGATTGAGCTAGACCTACTTCTCCTATTAAGATTCTGAGTTTTATAAGTTAGAGGCCTACTATCAACATTTTATTGAGGGTTTTTTAATCTATTGTAGCTCTATTGACCAAGTTTACTCAGAAGAAAATTTATTTCCAGTGTTTTGGTGCTTGTGAGACAAGCTTTCAAAAGCTCAAGTAATTGTTTACTTTAACTCCTATATTGACTTTGCCTAAGAAAGTCATGGGTTCTACCTCTTTAGTGCTACGTCAGGTATTGGTTTAGGTGCTATGTTGATGCAGGAGGTAAGGTGATTACTTGTTCCTTTTATCAGTTGAAGCCCTATGAGAGAAATTACCCTACCCATAATTTGGAGTTATGCGTAGTTGTTTTTGTTTTGAAGTTGTGGAGGCACTACTTGTATGGAGTTCATTGTGAGATTTTCTCGAATAATCATAGCCTTCAGTATTTATTCACCCAGTGAGATCTTAATATGATGTAGTATCATTTTCTTGAGTTACTTAAGGATTATGGCTTGACTATTCTCATTCATCCAACCAAGGTTAATGTTATTGTAGATGCCTTGAGTCAAAACTCGACTAGCATGGGTAGCTTGACACATCTTTTAACTTAGGAGAGGACTTTGGCCTTAGAGATTCAGTATGTGGCTAACTAGTTGGTTAGTCTTGATGTTTCGACACCTAGGTATATTTTGACATTGGTGAAGGCTAGGTCCTTATTGATCAAGAAAATTTAGGGTCATTAGTTTTACTGATGTTAGATTGATAGTGATTTGAGATATGGTGTTGAGTGGTGATGATAAGGAGGCCTCACTTGATCCAGATAGTGTTTTGAGGATTGGTGGTTGTAGTATGTATCGATCGTTGGTTATTAATTTAGATCGATTTTGGAGGAGGCTCATTATTCCTGATATTCCATCCATTCGGTAGTGACTAAGTTGTATAGTAATTTGAGACAAAATTATTGATGGGGTGGTATGAGAAAAGATGTAGTTGATTTTGTAATTCATTGTTGCATGCAGGTAAATATCGAGCATTTGAGGCTTTGCGGTTTGCTTCAGAGATTACCTATTCTTGAGTGGAAATGGGAACGGATCACTATGGATTTTGTGATTGAGTTGTCGCATACTCCTTGAGGTTGTAATATTGTTTGGGTCATTATGGATCAATTGACAAAATCAATGCATTAGTTTTAGTTCAAGTTTTTTTAGTATTAAGAGGTTGGCCCGTATAATATTCATAAGATAGGTCATCTTTATGGTGTACCAGTGTCTATTATCTCAAATTGAGGTTTAATATTCACATGTAAATTTTAGAAGGTTTTTCTAAAGGAGTTAGGTACTTGGGCTGATCTTAGTAAAACATTTCACCCGTGGACCGAGGTCAGACAGAGCGTACTATTTAAATTTTGGAGGATATGCTCCGCGCTTGTGTGACAGACTTTGGTGCTTAGTAGGAATAACATTTAGCATTGGCAAAGTTTGCGGATAATAATAGCTATCATTATAGTATTAAGATGGCTTTTTTTTGGCTTTGTACGAAAGGCCTTGTTTCCCTCCCATTGCTTAATTCAATGTTTCTGAGATTAGACCTTGAGGTATGGACTGACTTTGTGAGTTCTTTGATAGATTTTGGGTCATTCAGGATATACTTCATGTGGCTCAAGGTAGGTAAAAGTTCTATACCGATTCATTACTTGAGGTTCAGTGTTGGTAATTGTTTCTTTCTTTGTGTGTTGCCCATAAAGGGCTTAATGAGGTTTGGGAAGAGGGGCAAGCTTAGCCCCAAGTACCTTGGCCATTTTGAGAACCTTTAAACTATTAGGGATATGGCTTATGAGTTAGCATTTCCCCAGAAATATTTGTTATTCATCCAGTTTTTCATGTTTCTATGCTTCAGCATTACATTCTAGACATGTCTCATGCCATTCATAGGGATTCAGTCTAGTTAGATGAGCAGTTATCTTTTCTTGAGGAGACTATCTCTATCCTTTCTAGAGATGTTAGACGGTTGCATTCTAGAGTTATCCCTATGGTTAAGGTTCAGTGGCGGCATCGATCGGTAAATGTGCCTACTTGGGAGGTTGAGTCTAATATGCATAGTAGTTATCCCTAATTTTTTGCCAACTTAGGTATTTCTATTTCCCGTAGATCAAGGATGAACTAGAGTCTTAGTGGTGGATAATGTAATGACTTGACTTTTGGTGATTTGAGTGAAATAATTATTTTTGTGTGATTTAACCATTTAGCCCATCCCCATGGTTGCATTATGGTATTTTTTGAGTGTGGAGATGATTGGCCTATTTCCCTAAGCTTTTAAATGTTATTTGTGCAAGTTTTGGGTTTTTGGTCGCCTGGAAAGCCTTATAGTTGTCTTCAGTCAATATTTTATTGATCTGTGCATCGAATGGTAAAATAGATTGTGCCATTTTATTTGGAACATCGATTTTAAGTTGGGAACATAGTTGGTGTGGTTTTATGTTTTTTTATCTCACTTAGACCCTCAATTTGGAAAATTGTAAATTCAGGTTTTGGGGGTCAATTAAGTGAAAACAATTTCTTTTCAAATATCTAATATCGCAATTGAGTCAGGAGCATCGAATTTGATAAGGTAGCATAGTCCATTTGCATATTCGGGATTCCAGATGAATCTCGAGAGGTCTGTGGAGACTTGGAATTCTGCAAGTCTCCAGCTGGTGCACCCATTTAAGTAATATTTTGGTTGCTTAAGCAACCCAGTCAAGCAGTCAAGATGTCTCTTACGCAACTCCTGTGTCGCGTACTAGACCGTCGTTGAAGTGACAACAAGATTGCTTACACTACACTTACTGACAAGAGAGGTATCACGTAAGCGGCACTTAGTCGCGTAAGCGATAGTCGCTTAAGTGACCCGGCGATCGCATATGTGATGCTTGTGTCATTTAAATACCCAACTTTCGTGATTTTTACACCATTTTCGAGACATGGAACTTGGGGTTGATGTTTTTACGCATTTTCTTCCATTTCTAAGCTTAGGTAAGCTCCAAAACTCCTATTTCACTACTTTTCTTTGATTTTATCATTCAAATCTTGTTTATACTTAGAATTAAAGAGGGAATTTAGGGATCTTGGCCCAGAAGGCCAAAAAATAGTATTTTTCAATTAAAACCCAATTCAACTCATTTTTCACTTGGGGTTTTCTCACATAAGTTCCTTTAATCTTGGAAAATATATTTTTGGATAAATATTCTGGTTTTATCCTTCTTTTTCAATTACGCATCTCAAGGGTTCATTTTGACCCCGGTTTTAAAGTAGAAAATATGGGTACCATTGGATTTATTTTTATGCATAGATTCTATATTTGTATATTTTAGTTATTTCTGGGGCCATTTGTGAGGGTAAAGCTTCGGATTGAAGGCCTTTCGACCAATTTTCGTCGTTCAATATAGGTTATGGATTAGCTTTCTTTAGATTGGGTTGGGTAGTTAATAATAATGTAAAAGTATGCTATGGGTATAGGGTTGTTTCTTGAAAAGTGTGTTAGGTTATTTATGTGGTCGTGTGGGGGCCTATATGGGTGATATTTGGTAGTTTTGAGATATTACTTACTATGTGTTCCCGTGTGGGGTCTTATATGATGTTGATGGCCGGATATAGATATTTGTATGTTTGATTACAGTCTTTTTAGTTGTAAAAGCCTAGATTTGGGGAATTATATGGTATCAATGACATTTTCTTGCATATTTCACTTGATGGTTTCCAGATTATATTGGATTATGGATTGTTAGTTGATTTAAGTGGATTTTTGTCTCACGTGGTTGGTGTATTTTTAGGATACTAGATATTCTTATTTTGGTTAATTGTGAGAATTGGATCCTCGTATCATTTTCATTCATGACACATTGGTACCACTGTGGAACTACTGGAAATACTAGCTTTTTAGGACAGAAAATGTGATATCTTCAAAAACCCTTTACTGATGATTTGCCGGTGAGGAGTTATGGATATTGGATTTGATATTGGTTGTATATGGGTTGATGAACCACCCATGAGTCCTATATCTGTATCTGAGTCTGGTAGGTGAAGGTTGACAAACTCCTCATGTATCCTACTTTGAAGCAGAGTTCCATATGTGCATACGGAGGTTGTGCGACAACTTTGTGCATCACCATCATCATTATCATCTTCATTGTAATTCATATATTATGCTTATTCTATGATTGTATTTTTATCTTTGTCTTGATATCTATCCATCTTCTCTATCTTCCTATGTTTATATTTGTTATCTTCCTATACTTGTATTTGCTATACGTGTAAATTTGTTCTTTTTTCTCTACATTTATATGTTATATGCTTGTATATTAGAACTAGTAGTGGAGACAGTATAGGCTACAGTTTGGGACATTTTTTACTGCACGTGGCGTGCCCATAGTTTGTGTTTATATGCTTTATTTTCTACTTTACTCGATCGACCTATAATACCTACTATGTATGAGTAAAAAGTACTCAACCCTAGTGCACCCTCTCGGTGCAGATTCCGATACAAGTGCACCACACGAATAGCTGATTTTGGCTACCTTTAGGAGTATTCAAGGTAGTGGACGTCCTATGCTTTAGGAGTTAGCCTACTACTTCTTCCTATCTAGTACATGTCTTATTTTGTATTTCGAGACAAAGTTTTTATCCTCTTTGGAATATTATTATATCTTTCGACATTTAAGATGTATTTAGTAGTTCTTACACCGTGACACCAGGTTTTGGGATTTGGTTGGTACCTTGATTATATTTTAACTTTTTTTGTATATATGTGATTCGACTCAGTTCTATTGGTCTTACCTTGATTTTGGTATTGATTTCTCATTTTATATTAGTTTGCGTGATAGTCTTACTTTTCAAGGCTTGCTGCGACAAGTGTTACCATGACTCTTGTTTTTTGGGTCATGATAACAGTGATCTATTCCCATTTCCACTCTGGAATGAGTAACCTTTGAAAAAAACCACTAGGTCTCAAATGCTTGTCCTTGACCTACTAAAAATATAGGCAAATAGCTACAAAATGCGCTACATCCTTCCTCATACCACCCCACTAGTATTGTTTCCTCAAATTAAGATATATTTTAATCACTCCCGGATGGATAGAATACCTGGAGCATTGAGCCTCCTCCAAAATCAATCGAATCCAATCACCCACTATTGGTATACAAACTCGGCCTCTAGTCCTCAAAATACCATCTGGATAAAACAAGCCTCCTTAGCCTCTCAACTCAACACCTTATCCCAAATCACTCTCAATCCAACGTCATCAAATTGATGATCCCAAATCTACTCCATCAAGGAATACCTAGCCTTAAAAATGCCAAAACATACCCAAGTGTCAAAATATCAGGCCTAATCATTTGGTTAGCGATTGAACCTCTAAGGACAAAGGACTCTCTTGAGTCAAAAAATACTCCAAGCTACCCATGCTAGTCGTCTCCGGCTCAAGGTGTCCACAACCATATTAGCCTTGCCTCGATGATAGAGAATAGTATGGTCAAATCCTTAAGAAAATCAAGCCAACAATGGTACCTCATGTTATGATCTTACTAGGTGAATAAGTACTGAAAGCTATGATGATTCGATAAAATATCACAACCAACTCCATATATGTAGTGCCTCCGCAACTTCAGAGTAAATATAACCACGCATAACTTCAAATCATGGGTAGGGTAATTCCTCTCATAGGGATTCAACTGACGAGAAGCATAGTCGATCACCTTACCCTCCTACATCAACAAATCACCTAAAGCAACACTAGAAGCATCACAGAAGATAGTAAATCCCATGCCCTCTTTGGGCAAAGTCAAGATAATAGTTGATGTCAACAAGTCCTTAAGCTATTGAAAGCTTGCCTCACAAGAATCGAACCCTCTGAAAGTAAATCTTCTTCTTAGTCAACTTGGTCAATGGGACCACAATAGATGAAAAATCCTCAACAAAACACTGATGGTAACTTGCCATACCAACAAAACTCTAAATCTCAGTAGGAGAAGTAGGTCGGTCCCAAGCATGAACTATTGCAATCTTGGTCGGATTGACCATAATACCATCCTTGATCACCACATGGCCCAAGAAAGAGACACAATCCAACCTAATCTCACACTTAGAGAACATAGGGGTCATTTGGTTAGGAAGTTATGCTAGGATTAGTTATGTTAGGATTAGTTATACTGGAATTAGTTGTCCTAGGATTAGTCATCCTGGGATTATTTTTTAGTTGTTGTTAGGTTTGTGGTACTAAAAATAAAATGTGTTGCATTGTCTTTAAGAATAGGTAGTTTGTTTACAAAAATAGCCTTCACCTTATTTAGCTTAATTATTTTACTTCATATTAAACCATACAAAGAAATTGAAAAATTACTAATTTTTTTAACTTTAGTTGTTTTATTTTCTAAAAATACAAGTTACGAAATTTATGTTGATATTTGTTAAATGTGTATGAAGTTTTAATATTTAATGTTAACTTACTTATTTTGTCCTAAATTGTATAAAGTGTTGATAATCCTATTTTTTGTTAAAAAAATTCATCATCAAAATATGTGAAAAATAATTACTCTCATTTTTTCAGTATCATTAATATTTGAAGAGTTAAATTGTTTGTTTTAAAAAAGTTAAAATTTCAAACATTTTTAGCTATATATAAAAGAAAATTTTTTATTGAATAACTAAGCATGTACTAAGTTATAAAGGAAATGTCAAGATACTTTAATTACTTGTCCATGAAAAATTTATAAGGAAAAACGAAAATTTGAAGTATGATTAATAAACATTTTTACAAAATAGAAAGGCAATAGACCCTTGGATCAATTTTGAATTCGATTATACAAATAGTTTTTATGGTGTCAATATCATTTTTCCATTATCATCACTTTTGTAGCATTTAATAAGCCCATATAATTGCTTAAACTTACCACAAAGGATAAAAGTTTGTAGAGTAATTAAAATTTAAATTAGGAATGAAATTGACAAAAAAATCAATGTGATGTTATATATATATATATATATATATATATATATATAAGTATATATGAAAAGTGATAATCAAAGGGTTTGAAAGATAATTTTATCATTTTATGGCTTTATCACAAGGTAAATTTGTGCTGGGATTATTTATACCACCCAAAGGATGAGATAACTTATCCCGGTACTATTTGTTAATCTCGGAATAAATTATCACGAACATGGCAACAAAATAAGGCACCAAATTTTTTTTCATGGAACTATTTTTTTATCACGAGATTATGTGTTTTAATACCTTACTCCAAATGACCCCTTAGAATACAACTTCTCACTTGTCAATCTATGAAGCACAATCTGCAAATGCTTCTCATGGTCAGCAACACTCTTGGAATAAACCAAAATATCATCTATATATACAGTGACAAAAGAGTTGAGGTGTAATAGAAATACCTGGTTCATCGATTCCATGAATGTGACTAGGGTATTGGTCAACCCATAGGACTTGACCAAGAATTTATAATGACCTTACCGAGTTCCAAAAGCTCTTTGAAATATCCAAAACTCTAATCCTCAACTGATGATACCCAGACCTCAAATAAATTTTTGAAAACGCCAAAGCACCCTGAAAAAGATCGACAAATCATCAATACGAGGATGATAATACTTCTTCTTTACCATCACCTTGATCAACTGGCGATAATCAATACACACACATAGACCTATTCTTTTTATTCGCAAACAAGAATAATTCACCCCTATGAGATATACTAGATCGGATAAATCACTTAACCAACAACTCTTACAACTGATCCTTTAATTCTTTTAATTAAGCTGGGGCCATCCTATAAAAAGGAATAGAAATGTGCTTAGTGCCTGACTCAACATTAGCAACAAAGTCAATATCATGATCTAGAGGCATACCAGGAAAACCATAGGGAAAAAATCCATGAAATCACAAACAATATGAACAGAATTCAAAGAAGGAGGTGAAATAGCACTAGTATCACGAATATGATTCAAATATGATAAACATCCCCTCTCAACCAAATGATGAGCCTGGAGGAAAGATATAACTCTCTTTCCACCCGAATAAAGTACACACTTCAAACTTATCCTCAGCACACCCATCAAAGATAAGATCATGGTCTTAGCATAAATGCCTAGTAAAACTTGATAAGGAGCTAACTAATCTATACCCAAGATGATATCAAAATCTGCCATATTTAGGAAAATTAGATCTAGCCAAGTCTCAAGTCTATCAAAGGTCACAATACAAGATTGGCGCACCCTGTCCACTACTAAAGAGTTTCCTACTGGGCAGATACATGGATAGAAATGGCAAGAGGCTCACTAAAAAAATCAAAACCCAAAGTAAACTATGCAGATACATAGAGGAAAGTTAATCCCAGATCAAATAACACATATATAGATCTAAAACAAACAGGGGTAATACCAGTAATAATTGTGTCACAAGCCTCTGCCTCTAGTCTAGTGGGTATATCATAGAACAGTCCATAACCACCACCTAACTAAGTATCCCAGCGGCCACCACCATGTACACCCCTACCTGTGCCTTACACTCTACTAGTAGAGTCTTTATCTCTCACTGAAAAAATGGGAGTAGTGCTAGAAACATAATGGGGACATTACTTGTACAAATAGCCAACCTCATCACACACATAGAAACCTTTACGAATCTATTCAATAATGAGAGGTACGGCTGAGCTAGAATGACCACCCAAAGCTTCTACAAAATAATACCCACTACCTAAACCCTGTAAGGCTTCTTATAATGGTCTACTATTATATCCACAGAAACCTCTAGAATCTCTACCACGATGAGTGTAACCTCTAAACTCACCCTGATGACACACCCTTTTAGCACCCCTTAAACCCTTAAAAAATAGACTCAAGTCATCTTAACATGATTCATTGTACTCCAAAATGATACCCTATGCACTACCACCTGGGAAGTAGCCTACTGAAGAGAAACATCCAACCCCTTTACAAACTTGTAACCAAATATCTAACTGAGACCACTCAACCAATCCTTCTTAGACTTGGTGGTAAAATTGGCATGAGAATATCTAGATATGTCATGAAAATTTTCTCATACTTCACAACAGTCATAGAGCCCTACTATAATTGATCAAAATCATCTCTCATCTGATCCCTCAAACCATAAGGCACAAATATATCCAAAAAGGCCTCAGCAAACTGATCGCGAGTCCTCTCCAGAGAACCAAGAGGTCTGCAATTAACAAATGACCTCCACTAATCCCAAGCTACATCTCTCAATAGGTGTGTAATGTAAGAAATACCATGTGACTCAAGTAATCCAAGGTTGTAAAAATTCTCATGAAAATCAGTCAAGAACTCGTAGGTTTCCTGCCTATGACACCACTGAACCTAGGAAGACCCATATGACTAAATCTCTCAAACTTCTTCTAATCCTTAGAAGTCATAACTGTACTTGTAACATAGGAGGCATAGTAAATTTAGTTGGCTAAGATCCCACCGAAGGAGGTAATATAGATTAATGATGAATCTATGATCTCAATAAACCATACTCAGATGCAGGTATTGTAGGAGGAACAACACTCAGAGTCTGTGGAATACCATAAGTATATGTCGGTACCATTGGAGGATCCACACTTAGAATTAGAGGAACACTATAGGAAAACTCTATCTTAGGGGGAGGTACAAATCTCAAAGTAGGAGGAAGAAAAAATGCACTCAAATGAGTGCCCTTCAAATGAGTCAGTAAATGAATCAATGACCCCTCCAAGACTAGGATAGAAGAACTCTATAGGATCGAACTTAGCCTTATATCAGTAGCATTCCCAAACTGAGGCTCGTGGTAGAGCCCCTTAGTACTACCTCTAGATGAGGCAGATCCTCATACCCTTCCACTACCTCAGACACATCCACGACTCGCTTCTCGGCCTTAAGACTAAGCTCTCTCCTAGAGTAATGGCTCTACATCTCTATCCTAATTATATCTGGTCATCACCTTCTACACAAAAAGAGTGAAATATAATTTAGAACACAAGGTATGAAAGAATCTGCATGATAAGGAAAATATAAGTAAAGTTTCCTAAAGTCATCTTATAGCCTTTAGAAGATAGGTACAAACGTCTACGTATCAATCCATGAGACTCTACTTGACACCTTATTGTTACACTGATGAGACTAATTAAACCTAGTTTCTCTAATACTAATCTGACAAAACCCAAAAACTAAGGGTCATGATGGCACTTGTCGCAGCAAGCCATGACAAGTAAGCCTATCACCAAAACTGATATGAAATGAGAAAGAAATTCCAATACCTAAGGCAAGACCTCTAGAACGGAGTCGAGCTATACATATCTAATAATTAGCAAGAACACATTACCAAAGATACCATACAATATCCCAAAACCTTGAGCAATAGTGTAAGAACAACAAATACACCTCGAATATAAAAAATATACAACTGATAGACTAAAAGATCATATCAGTCTGTATATGAAAGCAGAACATAATCTAAACTAGAGGAAGTAGTTGATTAACTCTGGAAATATAGATTGATTGCTATCTTGAAATTACTCCAAACACCGCTGAAATCAGCTATCGTTTGACTCACTCATATCTGGATTTACACCAAAAGCTCACAGTAGGGGTAAGTATAGTCCACTTGTACTCAATAGGTATCATAGACTAATTGAGTAAAGTAGAAAATAAAGCATATAAAATACACACTATGGGCACGACACCTATATATTAGAAAATATCAAAAATGATAGCCCACACCTTCTCCACTAATAATTCTACAATATATGTATATACCACAAACAAATACGAGAAAGGAGCAAAAAAAATACATATATAGCAAACAAAGAAAAAAATGAAAATACAAGTAGACAAATATTACATCAAAGACAATAACGCAACACTAAATAATCTAAATATATGCAAT
Source organism: Capsicum annuum (assembly GCF_002878395.1). NCBI lineage: Eukaryota > Viridiplantae > Streptophyta > Magnoliopsida > Solanales > Solanaceae > Capsicum > Capsicum annuum. Next base: position 40,445,683 of record NC_061114.1, read on the forward strand.
GTAATAAAGATGATGATGATGTGATGTATGAGGTTGTTGTACAACCTTCGTATACACCTATCGAGCTGTGCTCCTGAGGTAGGACCCATGGGAGGTTCTTCAATCCAGGTACAATCTAATATTCAATACAAATATCCATAACTCCTCTACAGCATATGCATCTATAGAGGATTTCCAAATATGTCAAAAAGCTAATGTTCCCAGTATTTCCACAGTGGTACCAATGTTTCAAGAATGTATTATGATATATGAATGTAAAGTTCTTTACCAATAAGAATGAGAATTTCCAAATCTAACAAACATACTGATCATGTGAACCAAAATCCCCTCTATATGCCAACCATCCATGAATCTAATGTAATCCATGTGATAGTAGATTAAATACGTTACAATAAGCCATTAATACCAATAAGAATGATCATTTCACTAGAAAATATAGCACTAAATATGCATACATAAGGACAAAAACATCATATAAGACCCCATAATACCACACATAGCAGATAATGTCTCAAAACTACTAAATAGCAATAACATAGGCCCCCAAATGGGTACAAAACAATAATAAAGCCATTTCCAAGATTAGTTGCCACACCCATAGCATGATTTTATTCCAATATTAACCTCCCAACCTAGTCTAAAGAAATCTAATCCATAAACTACCTCAAATGACAAAAAAACAATCCAAAAGAATATCACCATAAGTATTTCCCCTTATGAATGAACCTAGAATAAACCATCCCATACAAATATAGAATGTATTTGTTAAGGAAAAACCAATGATACCCATGCTCATTACCGAGTCGGGTCAAAATGAACCCTCAAAACAAGTTTTAAAAAAAATAAGAATTTTAGTCAAAAAATTTATTCGCTGTGATAAAAGGAAATCATAGAAGAAAACTAATTGCGGATGATTTAAAATTGAGGTTTAAATAGAGAAATCACTAATTTAATCCTTTTGGGTCAAAATCCCCAATTTCCACTTTTAAGTTCTATTTTTAACAAGATTTAAATGATAAGAATCAAAGAAACATAACTGAAATAGGGATTTCAAGCTTACCCAAACTAAAAAATGTAAGAAATTTTCCAAAAACTCATAATCCGAACCTCCAAGTCTCAAAAGTAGTTAAAGATCACAATAAGGAGATATAACCAATCTAGGCATCGCTTAAACTATCATCAAGTCACTCAAGAGGACATCATTTAAGCGATCAAGTATTGCTTATATGATACACACCTTGTTAGGTAAGAGACCCTTCTATTGCTCATGCGACAGGCACCTATGTGATGAGGAGTTTCTTAAGCAGTAACCCCAACTAGCTGCTAGGTCGCTTAAGCATCAAAACTGTCACCTAAGCGGGTACACCAACTAGAGACTTGGATAATTTAAAGTCACCGTAAACCCCTCAAGATTATTTAAATTTCCAAAAATGTAAATAAACTATGCTACTAGACTAATTAGACATTTTGGACTCAATTGCAATATCAAATTTTTGAAAAAAGGCATTTTCACAAAGTTAACCCTCGCAACTCTATTTCACAACTTCTTGAACAGAGGGTCAAACTGATATATAAAATCCATAAAACTACACAAACAATGTTATGAACCTAAAATCAATATTTTGTATCTATTAGCACAGTTCGTTTGGCCATCTGATGCATAAATCAATAAATTTTTACCAAAGAAAAATAATAAGCCTTTTTAATCACAAAAAATCATAAACTCAAATAAATCACACCAAAAATCATTAGGAACCATGATAATTATCCCTAAACCCTAGAAAACCACAAAGCAACCATGAAGAGGGGTTAAATAGTTATATCACACAGAAATAAATATTTCACATAAATAAGGTCATTACAAAAAATGGTGCGAGTTATAGAAAGGGGAATACTTGCATATTGGAGAGTTCAATGAATTCAAAATTGTGTCATAGGTATGAGTTGGGAATTCAACATCTTTGTACTATTTCATGATCAATACCAACTAATGAATGTGAAGAAGTATGACATCATGTTTGGATCCTTGGTATAAAGTTGAATTTTTTTGTGGATTTTAGCCTTTGAGTTCAAAAAGAATAACAGAAGTTGGAACATTCATTAGTGAAAGATGGAATAGATTTCCTTAAACTTATGGTGGGCTTTGTAGTGACCTAATAATTTTAATTTGATTTGGGTGAAAATTAGTGATATTTGTGTAAATTTCACTTCTACCCTGTGTTCAATTATTCATGTTATGATAGGTTGTTTTCCTTTATATTACCAAGGACATGCATTTCTTTAGGTTTATTAAGGATTTTGGGTTAATTGATAATACCAAGAAGATAAAAATGGAAAAGGCTATTGTATTGGATCACATAGAAATTTGGTGATGTGTAGATGATGCATGCTTACAGTATCAGAATTTTTTAAGGTGATCCATGATTTTCTCTATGATTTGACATGAGAATATGGTTGTTTCAAAACTAGTCAAAATATTAAATTTTGGAGATTGTTATGAACATGATATATCAGTAGCTTCAACTTAGTAAAATAGTTTTATCAGGCTTAAAACTAGTTGTAATGGCCTAGGATAAGGCTAATTGTGATAGGAAATGATTAGAATGGGTTTGGAACAAGTAAAGATCTTTTTAGTAATAAGGAAAGTCATAATTTAGTGGTACTACGAGTGATACGGTTTTTTCTAAGGATTTTAGGTACTATTAGTAGATTTAAAAGTGTAAATAGAGGGTTTATAGGGTCATACTGTTTTGTTGGTATATATGTGGCACTAAATTATAGCTTTAATTATTGAAATATCACAACTATGAAGGGTTTTGTTAAATTGGGTATGTTTAGAAATTTGAAAATCAGATTTGGAGAATTTTGGTTTTGGATATTAGAGATATATTTCTAAGAGCTTAAATAACACATGATTTTTATAGTTAAGGTGAACATATTGGTCTATAGATGTAACTTGTCTTAGGGGTGCCTGTATGTGGTCCATTATTGGCATTTGTTATTGTTCGACTGTCACAGTACATTCCTTATTTTTATATTTAAGAACGAATATGTGTTCTAGTAGTTGGCAATGTAACAACCCATTTAGTAAATGTTGGATTTTATTGCATCTTAACAATTTTTCCCCTTCTCATAGTGAAATATTGGTGCTTTAGTTTGTTGAAGTAGGTGGTTCGGTTCTTGAGTTAATTGATTAAGTTTTTCATATTTTTTTAATTTTTAAAGGGTTTAGAGTTGGAATGATTTACTTTGATAACATTCAAAGATCATAGCATCACATAGGAATTTCATTAATTCCATCAGACCTGGAATAATACTTTTGGGCAAGTGGTATGTTCAATTCAAGTTCCAAGAAATTTGCTTTAATTTGAGAGTTTTGATGAGATGTTGGAAATTTAAGCTTAAGGTTGACTTTGGTCAACACTTGATGTTAAATTTTTTTATTGGAAATTCTTACTATTTCATAGAGCATTGAATGCCAAAGTTAGTCTAGTAGCTTATTTTAATTGTGTTCACGGATTTCCAAATGCATTTTAAGTGTATATTTGGAAGAGTTTATTATTTTCTATTGGTGTTGGTGCAACCTTGCATCCTTCATTTCATTCACAATGATCTAGTCATGCTCACAAAGATGGATTCTTCTTGATCTTTTTAATCATGATAAAGGTCCTATATTCACGAAAGAGGACTGATTAGGTCTAGTTTGAGTTTTGGTCTAGTGATCACATTCGTGATTGGACCTTCATATTTGCAAAAGGTCTAGATTGAATCACATTGTGATTGTGACTGTTGAGTGTGAAGATGATGAAAAAATAAGTGTTAAATTTTAAAAGTGATATTTCAAAGCAAATCCTCTTAACTTTATTTTTAAATTTTGGGAATTTGGTTTTTAGAGATTTCATTGGGTATGTTTTCAAATCAATATTTAATCATTTCCCAATGATATTTCATGATTTTACCTTCAAACATTGGTTTTATGACTTTAAATTTTAGGGTTTTCCCGTAAAAGTTAAATTTTGATAAAGTCATTATTTAAAGGTTGATTTTAACTTCATTTTTATGAAATTTTAGATTTAAAATCCTTATGTTATGGAAAAATATACTATCCAATAAAATTATAGTTTGCCCTTGTGGGCTTGGGATTGACTTTAGGGTTAACTTTTCAGATTCAAATTAGAAGTTCAGTAATATGAGTATCCTTTGTTTCATATTATTATGTAAAATTTGTGTTTGAATAGAATAGGCTAGTTCGAAAGTGATTCAAGAAGAAAAGACTTTTGGTTGACTTTTGTGTATCTTCTGTTAAGGAAAGTTCAGACTTTCTTTGACACTTTCTAATATGATTATATGTTAATTGTTCGTATTAGGAGTAATGGGAAATAAGGGATATAGTATTGATGGAATAATGAGTATAGATGAGGGTATCAGTGTAGTGTGTGGCATTAAGAGTAGAATTAATGACTAGTTTTGGACATTATCCTTTTCTTGCTTGTTGGAGAGTGATGAAAAAAGTTGATTAGTGATTATATTAGAGACAAGTGTAAAAAATTTATTGTATATCCCACTATGAATGAGAATTGAATTAGTTGAGCTAGGTTGATGAATTTCGGCCTTGTAGCTAGTGTTATTAAGATGAGTATAGTCTTGTAAGCTTGGATATTGGATATCATGTCACAAGGCATTGTGAGCATAAATTTGAGATAATTATGTAGTTTGGCCTTGTAAACCTGACCTTGAGTTATTTTTGTTGATTCGCTATTATTATGTTTACTCATACTCATTCACATTCATTTTTGGTACTTTGAAAATGTTATATTTGGTAACATTGAATTTTTAATTTACATGCCTGATGCGAAAGTGGTCATTTATTCATGGCAAACAGGGCCATCACCTTTACAATGGTCATTCTAGTCGAGTTTTGTGATCACGGACAAGGTCTCATGAATGCGATGAAGAACTCGTGGCCATATATAAACCACCTTTGTTTTTTAAGGTATATTTCTACGTATAAACCTCCATTGATGTCCTTAAAGCTCTAAATTTGTTGGGAGATAGTAAATTTAAGCTTTGATTAGTTAGGGGATTGCGTAATGATCAATTTCTTGACTTTTCATCATAAGTTTTCAGTATTTTCATAAAATTCCATCAAGATTATTTATTTTATATAAGTTTAAGGGATGATTTTGTGATTGAATGGAGAGATATTGGTGCTCAATTTTTTAGCACAAGCTCCTTGTTCCTCGAGGGACATTGTTGCAAGTTTAATTTTGGATTTTGAAGGTAGGCTCCACAGGTGATTTTTAGGCTTATTTTTGACCTGGAGTACTTTATCAATATGGATATCATTATTATCATCTTGATAAGTAGATTATTATTTTGATAGCATGGCAATGGTCGAAGGCTTCTTAAAAAGGAAAATCCTCAATTTAGTGGTTTGCTAGCGTGTTGTTATCATCCATGTAGGCTACAACTTACCTACTTTTAGACTTTGCTCTTATAATGTAATGGTGTAATAATTTGACAATTATGGGTACGATATTTTAGCTTGAATATTCTTGAACCACCCCGAGTTTTTGGTACTTGAAAGTTTTTTGAGTTCTGAGCTTTTTTCCCTAGCAAAAACTCACCTAATGACTGGTAATTTGTCTTTACTGATCATAAGAGCCAGTTGTAATGAGCCCAAAAGGATTTTCCTAAGTCACTTCCTTGATGACGACTAGACTTAAAAAGTTGTATAGACTTCTAAGAAGTCATAAAAAGGGTGTTTCATAACGTGTCTGGTGTAGTGCCTCTACTAGACTGTTGAGACTACAACTTAACCCTATGATGCATAGTGTTCATTACGATATGTAGGGTGACAATCGTAGGGTTTACAGTGAAGAGCCAAGGGGTTCTATCTTGGCTACGACTGTAGGGTCTGAGTCGTAAGGTGACCCATATGAGTCATGAGGTTACTCGTAACTAGGTGAGGCAAATGAGCGGGTCGAGCAGGATATGGGCAGATAAAAAATGGGTCAAGCAAAAATAGGTAGATTATCTGACCCGACCCATATTTGATATGGATAAAAATGGATAAACCCATTGGATAATATGGATATCCATATTATCCATAGCCGTAGAAAATATAATATTGATACTACACGAGAATGATTCCACTTTACTAGCTTGGTGGATATTTTAGAATCATAAGTAAGATTATTTTTCAATTGTAGTAGCATTATCTTTTGATTCTGAAGACATTTATGAGAATTAGTTGTCACTACTTCATTCATTTTGCTGCAAATAGAGATTAGTAGGATGAAAAATAGTTAGGAAAACATTTGACTTCTCATTTGGACTGTCAATAGTAAAGAAAACTTGAAGTTCATGCAGATCTAAATGTATAAGAATAGCAAATGAAATATAAAGTTTCATAGTTTTTGCATTAGAAACTGAAACGCAGATCTACACATTTGGCTAACTGATGCACAGTTTTTACATTAGGAAGAAGAATTAGTTAAAGTTTGGTAGGCTCTTAAACAGAAACACCAAATTCTAAGGTCACAACAAGAGGTATTCTGATCAAATTAACATTTGTTCTCTTGCATGTTCTTGCTAGCCGTGATTGATCTCCTAGTCTGTCACAAAAAACATGGCTAAGGTTGTCAATGCAATATTAGATAGCTGTGTATCACAAAACAGGATACGAAAGATAGTCAATGCATAGGATAAATTAACTTGATGATATGACAGAAATGAAACATATCATATATAATGTTACAGTCTTGACAAAAATTTTAATTGATGTTTTCTCTACACAAAAAGGATCTATGAACCTGCATAGAGAACTAAACACACAAATAGATAGATTTAAATCAGAACATAGAAAGTCCAAATGAATTACTCTGTCCATGATGATATCTTTATACAAATCTGTAACAGCAGAATAAGAGGTAGAAACTCTCTCCAATAAAAAGAGGTAACAATAGAACAAGAAAATAATCAAATTTCGACCATATCCAAACATCTAAACCATAAACTATATAAGACATCTTAGACACATATCTAATGGTTTTAATAATAAAAGTGCTTGACTTTACAGTATCTTAGATATATCATTCAATTGCATAACAAACACGAGATAAAATCTAGATCAGGCTCTTGATAACAATAAATTAACCTTTTGAGTTGATTTAACAAAAATAGTATGTACCATTATCTATACACTTTGACCATTACATAGTGGGCTACTAGTTTTCCAACAATATCATCATTTTTAACAGTGATACAAACAACAATATAGGTGAGCTAATGGAATTTTCTGTTCTCTTATTGTCTTTTTGAACATTGTATACAATAGTGGACACTGGCATCTGGCTGACAAATTTGTTTTAAATTACGATGAATACAATTTAACATTTTATGATTAGAATCAAGTGTAGCATTCAAAGACCTAGATCATATTCCAAAGGAAATAGAACAAAGAGCCAGAGTTACTCACTTGCAATGCTTTAGAAATAAGATCATTGTGCTATGTAACTTCATTCCTACAATTGCAAAAACTATATAATCATGGGCGGATCACCTCATCCATCGACAATAGGATCAAACATTGTTTAGGAGCAGCTATATCGTTTTATCGACCACATTATTGACCACTAGGCCATACAGAAAAAAGTAAAGAACTTTTCACCTATGCATGAAAAAGCAAAACACCTCAACTCAAGAAGTTAGCTAGAAATACATAGTTGTCTATCGAACATATTTACTGGTCAAACACTTAATAATTCATCGCAGTCACATAATAGAGCTCGCACTGGAGTATCACTAATCAAGAAGTTAATATACTCTCCCTATCTATCAGGTCAAGTGCAACTCAAATAAACTTCACCCCAAAACTCAAAACTCAAAACAGACAAAACGAAAAAAACAAAAAGGTAACTTTTTTTATCTGTATATCTACTGACATTAGCTTTCAGTTTGAATTTCATATATCTTAATAGCATCAACAATGGCGGAAACTATTCCCAGATTCCAGTTTTACATCAGATAAAAAAACTAAGGGTACTATTACCTTTAAGTTTCTTAAGATAAGGCTAAACGTCAACAATCTCATCTTCATCAAAATTGGATTCGAATCTGGATCCATCAAAATCTAAAACATTTTAAGAAGAAAAAAATAAGCTATTACAACTTACAGTTGATATTGTATTAAGAATATTAAACAAATAAATATGATAAGATTAATTTACCTTGGCCAAAAATCCAATCCCTAGTTCACAGTATAGCCTTAACATTTTTAGGAAGAATTGAACTTTGAAGCTTTCCAATAACTCGACCTCCAATGCTAAAAGTAGATTCTGAGACTACTGTTGTGATTGAAACATTTAAGACATCCCATTCCATTAATAAAATTTTGGGATACCTTATCTTATTATCCTTCTAATATCCAAGTACATCAAGATTTGAATTTATTCTACGATTAAGATTAGTCTCCTCCAAATATAGATCTAGTTATATTTTCCCAGTACTTGACTCCAACTGACTTTGAAACATATTGAACTCCTCAAATGGATCCCTTGTATCATTTATATCACCACCACAAGTATGTTTCTCAGATAACAAGGTTGTTAAAGGTACCAAGTACTCTTTGAACAACATTTTCATATTATGTTTGACAACCTTTGCTTTTTCTTCGGCGATATTAGAATTGAGTTTTGAAAAGAAAAAATTAATACAATTCAGTTCATATCAAGGTTCAAGGACTATATCTATAGACAAAATGATGCTTGCAGTATTTTTTAAACTGCCTGAACATAGAAGTGGCCATTTCACACATCACAGAATCTGTACTTTTTTATGTTCTACCAATAACATTTCAATTCTCCATACATTTGAAAGATACATATTTGTCGTGGGGTACTTGCTTCCAGAAAATAAAGTTGTAACGTTATAAAATGGCCTTACAAAAATAGCCACAGTCTCAACCTTGTTCCATTCATTTTCAAGAAGGTCATGTCTAAAATCAGGATCAATCAAGTCATAATGATTATATGTCTATTGATACTTAAGACGATTTCAATCATTTGATAGGTGGAATTCCATCGAATAGGCATACCTTGGAGTAGCTTTTTAGAACATAGCAAACCAAGGTTATTGAGGCACTCCACAAATTTCACTAGTCTTGTTTTAAAATTCTTGATATACTTAATAACTTCTCTAATTTTTCCAATAGCTGCATCAGACTTCTTTAACCCCTCTTTAACAATTAAGTTAAGAATGTGATTTCCATAATAAACATGAAGAAACATTCCCTCACAAACTAGTGTACGCATCAAAGATAAATAATTCTTCAAATTATCCACAACACCATTATTAGAAGTAGAATTATCTAAAGTAAGGGTAAAAGTATTATTTTCAGTTCCTCATTCTTTATGAAAATTAATTAATACATGACCTAAAATCGGACCTATATTTAGAGGAGGAACATGTCGAAAAATCAAAACTCTCTTCTGAAGAACCCAATTTACATCCACATAATGAGATGTAACACACATATAGCCATTTGATACTAATGAACTCCAAATGTCAGATGTCAAACACACTCTACTAGTTATCATTTCAAGCTCGTGTTTTAGAAGTTCTTTTTTCCTTGTATGTATTTTCAAGATATCTGACTTGGCCGTGTTTCTTGATATATGGCTTACTATTGGATTTAGATATGAATAGAGGTACCTGATGCCTTTATGTTCTTCAAAATTGAAAGGATAATTATGCCTATATATTGCTACTAAAAAAACTTTGATAAGTTTTTTGATCTATTGGTTCTCTTTGAAACTTTTTCCCCTTCCCCGTATCTATAGAATATTTCAACAGAAGACGCTTCAAAATTGATGTTCCAGATGTAGGATCCAACATATAATCTTGTTAACACAATGTAAATTGGACATTAAATATTCCATTACTAGAAAAATCAAGCTCCGACCTAACAAAAGAATCCCAGACAATGGATCTTTTCCTCTGGCCTTGTTCTAACACAGTTGAAGCACTTTGTTTCCAAGAACCAACATTGGCTTATCTCGATATCTCTACCTAAATCAACAATTACATATTTAAAATATTCAACACTTTGAAATGGAAATAGAAAAAGGAGCACATGAATAGTAGTTCATGAACAAAATAAATAAACTGGCAAAACTACAAAACAAATAGCACCAGCAAAATTAAAAAACAAATAATACCAACAAATTTTTCATTCTCCAAAACAAAAAATCCAACCACCCCTTCAACACTATTATCCTAGTAATATAGAGTAAAAATCAAAACTCAATCAAAATAGATTGAGATGAAAAAGATAAAAAAAAAAATGAGTGAGAGAGACAAAAATAAAGCCAATGACTCATCGGAGAAGTTGATAAAGCTTGGGAGGTGTTTTTCAGAGCTTGGATGCTATTGACTAGAGCCTAGGTGGTATTGGACGGAGCTTGGGTGGTGCTAACAGGAGGAAGAGGTGCTCACATAGCCATTTTGGTCTCTGGAGTGTTTTTTTTTTTGCAAATCATTCATAGTAAATAAACATAGTCAACAAAAAAGAGGAAAAATTAGGATGGTTATTATGTTATTTTTATCTATTAATTCAATTTGTATAGTAGTTTTATGTTTTTCCCATCCTTTTAATGGATCTTCACTATATAATTGTTCTAATTTTTTCTTAATTATTTCTATTTTATTTATTGAAAATATAGTTATTTCTGTTTTATTTATCGAAAATACTACTAGTTCTATCGTACCTTCAGTATTTTTTATATTTTCTAACTTTTGTGTAATTTTTTCACTTCATTTTATCCAATTAGTTTTCTTTCTTATTTTATTATTAACTCTTTTTGCTCTTACTTTCTGTTTACATGGTGTTGTAAACCACCAGTCTGTTTTGGTTATTATATGTGGGTATAATTTCTCTAAGAACGGCATTCCTAAAAGTATATCTTTTGATATTAGTTCATAATTATAAATTTCTTCTATTGTTAATATCTTATCCCATACTTGTATTTTTACATTCCTAGCTTTATAAGTAATTAAGCTTCCTTCATTATTAAATCCTTTAACTATTATTGGTGTTTTTAATTTATCCCATTTGCTTTCTGGTAAGCAATTATATCTACATAAATTAGCTTCTGCTCCTGTATCTATCATAGGCGTATAATATCTACTGTAATATCCTTCTACTACTATCTTCATTAATACATATATTTTCATTTCATGTTAAGGCTCTTCTTAAGAATAACTTTTCTTTGTTATATGTTAAGGTTAGTTGTGTATGTTCTATATTATATGGTTTTACTTGTTCTAACCATTTTATTCCTAATATTATATCTGCTTTTTGCATTTCTTCCTTTACTTCGAATTCTATTTTTATTTTTCTAACTCCTATTATTATTTCTTTTTCTGCTATATTTTTACTATTTATTAAACTTCTTGGTAGATCTGGGCACATATCATTATCAGTCTTTATTGCTTCATTTTTTACTAGATATTTTGCTATGTAGTTCTCTTCTTGTCTTGTATTCAAAAGTATTAGATATTCTTTTTCATTTATTTTTCCTGTTATGTAATATTGGTTTAAATTACTGATTGAATTTGTTTCATAACTTGTTCTTTTTGATGAGCTTGATGATTCTGGTTTTTCATCAGCTATTCTTTTCGTTGTACTTATTCTATCATTTACTATTTCTAAATTTTCTTCTGTATCTATGTCTCTATAGCTATAATCATTATAATCTATTGTTTTTACAATTTGTTAAAATGGGCTTTCTATTCGTATTTTGTTAATCTTATTTTTTCCTATTATTTTATGTTTTGTTGTTAATACATATAGATTTTTGCATCTTGCTGTAAATATTTTACTTCCTGGGGTTAATTCTATTCCTGATATTTTCCAATATAATACGAGTGATTTATCTATATTTTTATCTGTTACCGCTACTGAATAATTTGCACTTATTATAAATTTAAATTTTTGATATATTAGATTTCCTTTTACGGCAGTTATTATGCTTTTTTCTATAGGTTTTATAATTCTATCATCTGCTAAGTATAATTCTATTGGTGTATCTATTCCTTCTCTAAAACATGCTTTTATTAGTATCTCTGTACCTCCAAGGTGTACATATTTTATTGGATCTCCTTTACTTTTTATATTATTTATCTCTTTATTAATTATTCTTTTTGTTACTAGTGGTATACTAGTTTTGCCTTTTGCATATCTGCAGTCTATTACATGTTCTTTTTGGCATACTACATAATATTCGTCCTTTTTTCTAGTAAAAATATATTTTATTGTTGGTATTTTAAATATTTTCTCTACACTTAAATCTAATTCTTTTCATTTTATTTCATCAAATATGTTACTATCAAATATTATTTTTTATTCCGTTTCTTCATCATTTAAATATTCTTCCTTTGTTATTATTTTTATATCTTCTTCAGTCATTTGATTCATCTATTTCACTATCTATTTCATTATCTGTTTCGTTCTCTGAAATTTCATATATACTATCCTCACTTTCTAATTCATAATCTATATAATCTATCTGCATATATTCTGTATTATCTATTTTTAATTCTGATATTTGTTTATTTTTTAGATTTTTAGGTAATTTACAATCTCTAGCTAAATGGCCTATCTTTCCACAATTATAACAAGTACATTCTTTTATAGATTTCTTCTTTCTATATGGTCTTTTGTATTTATAATTTTTTACATAATATCTTTTTCTTGGTTTCTTATATTTATATTTTGATTTTTTATATTTTTTATATTTCTTATGTCTTTTTCGTTTCTTATAATATCTTTCTTCACATCCAAATTGGGGTGCTATTTTATTTTAGCAACATGCTAAATTTCTTATTAATGGTTTTTCCATTTTTAATTCTTCTCTATATTTTTCACATAAGTTTCTATACCATTGTTGTAAAAATTTTATTCTTGCTCCTAACGTATCTACTATTTTTGTTTCTTCCCAACTTTTATTATTTTTGAACTAAATGGCTCGGGTAATTTATTAAATATAATTTTCTTATCTCTTTACTTTCTTCTATACTATATGCTCCTTTATAATAATATTCTTTAAATGCGCAAGTATATTCATCTATATAACACATATTACATATTGCTAATTTTAACATTAAATTCCTATTTGTATCTTTTTCTTTATCTTGTTCTTCTTCTATTGTTTTCGTACTACCAAATTCATCTTTTATAGCTGTTTCATATTTTTTTAATAGTTCTATAGGTGTTAGTTTAGTTGTTGTTGATGATGTTCCTTCTATAGGTTTATTAGTTCTTAATACTTTTTTGCTATTTTCAGTTAAATTTGAAAACCATAGTTTTACTGATCCTATTAGTGTTCTTTCTATTTATTCTGGTGCATCTATTATATTTATATTATTATCTAATAATTGTTTTGTCATATATCCTATCCATAATTGTATTATTTTTCTGTCTATTACACAGTCTAGGTCTAAAAAGTTATAATTTTTATTAATTATTTGTTTTGGTATCCATTTGTCATATTCATTATATTTTTAAACTTATTCTTATAATACATAGGTTTTCTTATTTCTGTTGTTTTAGGTATTATATTTTCATCTTCTTTTTTATCAAGAGTATTTATTTCTGTGTGGGTACTTTCTAAGTTTTCCTCATTAATTTCTTTTTGTTTTTCATTGATTTCTAAATTTTTTGTATTTGTTAATATTCTGTATATATTTCACTATCTTCGGATTCATAATTATCTGTCTCTGTCTCTTCAACATCTATATTATTTATTTCTAATTCTTTGTTTTTTATTTCCTTTTTCCTATCTATCTCTTCATTTTCTCTTTCTATTCTTACCATTGCTGTCAATTTATCTTCTAATTTTAATTCTTCTTTTTCTAACATTAGATATAAATGTTCACCTATTTTCTTATATCTTCTTCCTAGATTAGAAAATACTATTTTTATTTTTGATCCTTCGTGGTTTTCATATATTTTTTCATCTATTATAAATTTTTCTTTGTTCATTTTATTGTGAATAGTTCATGTTGATATATATATTCTAAACTATCTATTTGTGATTCTAATTTTGATATTTCATCTTTTTGTGTATCTATTGAGTTTTTATTAACTCCGACAAAGATATTATAATGTAGTCTTTTTATTCTTATTTTTAATTCTTTACGTTTTTCAGAAATAATTTGTTTTCATTCTTTGTATTGTTGTACTTTATTCATTTAAACCATGTTTATAATATCTTGGCAGATATCTAAATCTAATTTTATTATAATTAGGTAGTATGTGTCTCATTCTTCTAGATTTTAAATGGATTATTAATTTTGATTCAATACTAGATATTAATGTAATTAAGTAGGCTAATCTTTGTGGGTTTTCTTTTATTTTATTTAGACTTATATATTCTGAATAATTACTAATTAAAGATTCTTTAATTTTTCTAAAAGCTTCTCTATTTTTAAATGGTCTTTGCATAATTAATTTAATAATTTATAGATAATTCTAATAACTCTAACTTATATCTCACTAATAGTCCAGCATTCATAGTAAATAAACATAGTGAACAAAAAAGAGGAAAAAGTAGGATGGTTATTGACTATAGAAATTTAAATGCAAAAACTATAACATATAATTATCCAATACCAAATAAGATATTAAAAATAAGGCAAGTACAGGGATATAATTATTTTAGCAAATTCGATTGTAAATCAGGATTTTACCACCTAAAGCTAGAAGAAGAATCTAAAGAATTAACCGCATTTACGGTACCACAAGGATTTTATGAATAGAACGTATTACCATTTGGATATAAAAATGCACCAGGTAGATATCAACATTTTATGGATAGTTATTTTAAACAATTATCTAATTGTATAGTATACATAGATGATATATTATTCTATACAAAAACCAAAGAAGAACATTTAAAATTATTAGAACAGTTTACAGATATAATAGAAAAATCGAGAATAAGTCTAAGAAAAAAGAAAGCTGAAATTGTGAAAAATCAGATAGAATTTTTAGGAATACAAATAGATAAAAGTGGAGTAAAAATGCAACAACATATAGTACCAAAAATAATAAATTCGAAAGAAGAATTAGATACAAAGAAGAAATTACAATCATTTTTAGGATTAGTAAACCAAGTAAAAGAATATATTCCAAAATTAGCAGAAACTTTAAAACCACTACAGAAAAAATTAAAAAAGGATGTAGAATATAACTATAATGAAGAAGATAAAAAACAAGTTCAAAAAATAAAATTACTTTGTAAAGAATTACCAAAATTACAATTTCCAGATGAAAATAGAAAATTTATATACATAGTAGAAGCAGATGCTAATGAATATAGTTATGGAGGAGTACTTAAATATCGATATGAAGCAGAAAAAATAGAACACCATTGTAGATACTACTCAGGTACGTTCAACGAGACAGAAATAAAATGGGAAATAAATAGGAAAGAATTATGTTCATTATATAAATGTTTGTTAGCATTTGAGCCATATATTGTATATAACAAGTTTATTGTACGAACAGATAATACACAGGTACGCTGGTGGTTAACAAAGAAAATACAAAATTCAGTTACAACAAAAGAGATTCGGAGACTAGTTTTGAATATATTAAATTTCACATTTACAATTGAAGTGATCAGTACTAACAAAAATGTTATTGCAGATTACATATCAAGACAAAGCTACACAGACTGAAATAATAGAAGAAGATACTCTAGAAAAGATACTTAACACCCTAACTACGCTTTCAATGAAAGTGGACAGTATGGGTAATGAGATAGAAAAGCTAAAGACTAATGAAGATAAACTGAAGTCTATAGCTACAAATCAGCTAACTCAGCAGTGTCCAGAGCTATGTCGATCGGAAGACATTAAAGTTCCAGAGCTAGAAGGAGATGTTGGGACACTCCATAAAACCCATAACATTTATCAATCTACTTCTGCAGGTACAAGCAAAGGATTTAATCAACCAAGATACCAGAACATGAATATGAATAAAATATTTGAAAAACCATTTATACCGAAAACACAAAAAGACCACTTGTTCATACCCCCACAAGTTAGCACATACCGAGATAGCCTAAACCAAGATAAAAAAGTTTACAACTACACCGCCCAGAAATACATAGAAAATATCTACAGAGTACAAACTTTTCTAAACCATAACCCCAGAGCTACAAACATCAAAGAATCAAACACCAACTATATAACTCAAAAATTACAAGGATATAACAAACTAATTACACTACCCAAAACTAACCCAAGCCTAGTAAAAACTTATTTTGACTATGGACTATTAAACACCTTATATACCCAAGACGGAGAAGAATTAACAGCTATGGAAGAATGACACAAGATATTCACCACCTATAAAAGGATAACGAAAGGAAATCTATTTTACATAAAGTGTTATACTGCACCAGCAGAGATACTATATGACGAAATAAAACCAGTTGTACAAGTTGTAAAAATAGGACTAACTAGAGACATGATCATACCAGAAGATATTACACAGCAACTGGAGATACCCAGAATTGAGATACCTGACTTCTACGCAAATAAACGAGTTATTGGACTAGCTACGATTATCCAAGAACTAGCAAATAATTATACTAATGGAAACCCAATATGGAGATATTATTCGAGAGATCATCAAATGATTTACTCTAATTCAAAAGAACTACGACAAGCAAATATGGAAGATGTCAGACAATAGATAATGACATTACTTAACCCAGAAAAACAATCTACCGCAAGAGCAATTAAAAAAGGATTTATTTCAGACGGACTACTGACAAGGTATTGTAAAATAATTAGACACAAATATCCAGATCACCAATGTTCAAGATGTAATGGAGAAGATAACATTATTCCAGAAGTACATCTTGAATAAAAGAAGATAAAATGCCAGCTGGAAAGATAAGGTAAGAAGCAATAATGGAGATATAGAAGATACGACAACATCAACGGAGACAAGATATTGAATTATTTATGATCATTGTATAGATTTTTTAGTCTTTACGTAAAAGTTGTAATTATTGTAGACTTATAGACTTTTCTAGACTTGTAGAATTTTTTAAAGGCTATAGGTCTAGGTAGTAGCCTTTTTGAATTTTTATTAGATTAGTAGCTTTTTTTAAAAAAAAAAATGGGTAAAGATGATTGTAGAGATTTCGTTCTATAAATAAAGGAAGCCGAAGGCATTGCAAAGCAAGCCTTCATGCGTTGAAGCAAATACTCTCTCCATTCCACAACAAATATTTTACTCAGTTAATTAAAAAATAGACATATTTCAATGGAAAAAGCTATGGAGGAACAAACTTCAGAAATATCAAAACTACCCGAACAGGTATATTTATTTATGATTATGAATAGCTAAATTCATAATTCCCAACAATCATGATATGATAAAATAAATTCATATTAGTTACTTTATAGTAGAATTATTCGAAGAATAATATGTTAAGAAGTTTATTAGTAAAGCAGAAATGGAGAAAAATCCCTAAGAACTATGTCATCCTAAAGGTGAAACCAATGAGGTAAGAAGTCGTGGTGGGGAGTAACCAGAGTAGAGGCGTTGTTTAAGGGAAAAAATATCCAGATTACCATGTTAATAGTGACCGAAGAACATATTATTTAAGAATAATCTAGTATATAGTAATCTAAGATGACCATATTTTGTTATGTACATGGTTGAAGGGAATATTTTGAAAAAAGCAAATTTATGAAAATGAATAATTATTTATCTGATGTGATGGTAGATAAATTTAAAATACTTATTTTGTATGCACTTAAAGATATAAAAGTAGCAGATATAAGAAAAATCATATTAGAAAAAGCATTTGGTAAATATTACATGACTAGAGTAAATTATATACCATACCTACCTAACTACTCTTACAAATACTTATCATGATAAATTACATAGGATTTTTAGAAAAAGATATGAGAAATATACAGTTACTAGAAAAACAGATGAAAATAAATATAGACAAATACATAGAAAATAAAGATATAAAATACATAGAATTTCTTAATAAAAATATGCAAGAACTACTAAGGCTAAAACAAACAACTACAAAATATTATAATAAAACTGATTTTAATAGATAGATCATCTAGATTATCTTAAAGTTCTAATCTTATATATACTTAAAGATATAGAAATAATAGATATTAAGAAAATAATATTAGAAAAAGTAATAGACTATGAATTGGATAATATGGGTCAGTCCATTTTAAACCTATTTTGAATGGATTGGATATCTAGCCCATTTTAAATGGGTTGGATTAGATGGATATCCATTTTTAAACCTATTTTGCCAGTTTTATCCGTAACGGCTGATTGTTTAATTTCCAGCTTTTAATAAGGGTATTTTAGACATCTCCCTCTTTCCATAAACATAACCCACAACCTACAAACTTATTGATACTTTATTCCCACTAATAAAATAATCAAAACTTATCCTCTTCTCTTTCAAATTCTCTCAAGCCAAGCAAGCTAGGATTTTCTAAAGGTTGAACATTTTCTCTCCATAATTGTGAATATTTAAGGCATGTTACTCTTTCCTTATTGTTAATTTGTTAAAATAACATATTTTAAAGTATTATTTGGGAGATATTCATGTTGGTTTTATAACAAGGGTTGAAGGTTTTGAATGCTTATTATTGAACAATATTTTCCCATGGTTTAATTAATATCATTCATGTTTTAAATATGGTTTTGAACTTGTAGGTGTATGGGAATGGTTATTAAATTAAGGGGTCAAGGTTTAATACTAATTTGATGATTTTTCCTTGATTATGATTTTAGAAATTGTATGCCCTCAACATGTTTGTTAAATTATCAATTAAAAAGGGCTTTAGTCATATAGTTTGATTTACCCACTTGTAATAATGCATCGACATAAAAAGGATAATGAAGTATGCATTTTTCCTTGAAAGGCCTTGGTGTCCATGTATAAATGGTGGAATTGGAACCTTTTGTGTTTGGTTTATTAAATGGTTTCGAGTCCCAGATGATTGATTTTTTGAAATTTTTTTTGACGTATAAGTTCGAGTCCTAGTTAGCTGCGTAGATGGCATGGCATGATGATACTATATTTTAAGCAAGGTTGGTATGACAATACCAATAGAATGCCTTGGTGTGTATTTGGTTTAATAAAAATAGGAAAATGTGTTAAATGTTTTAATTAGGCTTTGACAGAGGGTTGTGTAGCTGAGTCATGATAGTGGAGGTCTAAGTGACCAACACTAGAAACCGCAGTAACCGGTTCTATGGTCATTATGGATTGAGGGTTTGAGTCCCCTTACTTGTGACTAGGTAGTTTGAGTCTACCTTATTGATATTATTATGATTAGAGGGTTAGAGTCCCCCATATCACATTTCATGATCGGGTGCTTAAATCACCTTAGTATATGATTGGAGGGTTCGAGTCCCCCGTGCATATATATATAATATTTCTTTGATTCATATGGCTACATGAATTGGGGACCAACCAGGGAGTGATAGCTGGGGCCCATATAGATCGTGGGTACTAATATATGATGGTTGAGCTACACAATCTAGGTTAAATTTTTAAAGTGCATGTTAAACCTTGTTCCCTATCCCGTCATGTGATATATGTATGTATATGCATTTGATTATGTGCATTAGATTTTGAATGAGTTTGAAACTGTTAATCATGGTAATATGTTATTTTTATCACTAAGTTACATGCTAGCGTTTATCCTGCTAACTATCTTTGGATGTTGTATCCCCATGCGATGTAGGAATTGGTCATACTTCTACTTCTCATGCACAGTGATTTAGATTCAGGGTCAGTTCATGAGTTGAAATTGAAGTGGTGAACTTCCATATATCGAAAGTCTACATTTAATATTTTAGCATATCTAAGATTGTTTAGATTTATTTTTCCTATAGTTGGGGGAATATCCCGATACTTTATTAGTATTCTATTTTGGTCCCTTATTTAAAAGGCTTTGTTGGATTACTACGGGCTTGGATGTTGTTATTAGGTCATTTGGTTGGTTTATGATTGATGAGTTATAGCCATGGTTTAAATATTTTTAAGCTTATCCTTATGTTATCTTGCATAGGAGATCATAATTCATTTATCAGGGGTGATATTGTGGTGGTTGGTTAGGCGTAAAGGGGTGATCTCTGGTCCCTGATAGACTTGAGATACCCATCATGTCCAGGCCCTGATTCAGGTTGTGACAAAGTGGTATCAGAGTTTATGTTTGGTGTCATTTGGTATCCAACAAAGATGTGTAAAGTAAAGTCTCTTTTATGGGTGTGTAGTATGCCACACTTGTAATGGAGAGGCTATGAGGCATTTAGGAATATTTCTCTTTCTTGTGATCTATTCTTCGGGCTATAGAGTCTATGGTTATGAAATCTCCTCTAATTCCTGTATATTCACTTTTTAGATTATTCCTCCAAGAAAATTTGATGCTCGTGGAACTTTTTTATCTCGTCTAAAGATAATGTGGATGGAAATCATTCTACCCATGGGGTATAGACATGGTCTAAGGTTGTTGTTTCAGATTGTCCTAGCAGAGTTCCGTCGGTTCCCCCTAGTCCTTCCCGGATACCTCAGGGTGAAGTGTCCAATGCTAAGTTCTGCTATTCTATTCATCTGTTAACCTAGATAGTAGTCTCTCTATCATGCCTTTTTGGTCTTATTGGTAGAAGAAAGAATTAGGATAAGAAGGGGGAGAGGCAGAACAAATAGTTTAGATATTCAAAGTAGGGTGGGGGTCATCACAATAGTAGTAGACATGGAGACTGTGGACTAAGAGAGGAAGCAAGGGAAATTCTGGTTCATACCCATCAACTAGAGACCGTTACCCAAAGTCGTCTGGTGATTATTACTTTTAAAAGCATGTAGGTCCTACAATACAAGGTGCCTAATATCAGTCTAGTGAAGCCCAATTAGTCTCTTCCTATCCTCCTTGTTGGTTTTATGGTTAGTGACATCATGGATTTTATCATGAGGGGAATAATCGATTCTCTGAGTGTGGTTAACCTTATCATATACAGCGACATTTTCCTTCGATCAATTTTTCTACTAGAGACAACAAGATTCCAGTTGCTAGCTCTTTAATTTTTTACCAAAGGGTGCTACTTTTGATACCAACACTGGCCAAAATTGTCTTTATACTCTTGCTACCTGCTCAGAGTCTGAGGCATCACCTGATGTCATTGTTGGTATATTACAACTCTTACCTCGTGATGAGTATTCCATTCTAGATTTGAGGTCTACTCTCTTTTATATAAACCCTTATGTTGTTGTTCACTTTGGTTTTGATGCCTGAGTGTATTTTACATCCTTTCCCTATTTCAACCCCGGTTGGTGACTCCATTATGGCTAGAGGGTTCTGCGGGGTTTTGTGATATCGCTCCATGGTAAGGAGACCTTAGTGGATTGAATATAGTTGGACATGGTAGAATTTGATATGATTTTGGGGATGATTAGTTGCATTTGTGCTATGCGTCTTTGCATTGTCAGACCCATAATGTTAGTTTCCATTTCCCAAATGAACCAGTGATTAAATGGGAAGGTAGTTCCCAAGTGCCTACGGGAAGTTTTATTTCATAACTTAGAAGCCAAAAATTAATTTCCAAAAAGGGTGCCTCTACCATCTAGTGCAGTGTAAGGATTTTAGATCTGAAGTCCCTTCTTTGCAATCTATCCCTATAGTCTGTGATTTTTAAGGTGTTCTCTAATGGTATTCATGGTGTTCCTCCTGATAGGAAAATTGATATTTTAGATTGATCTCCTTTTGAACACTCGTCCTATCTCTATCCCTTCTTATAAAATGGCTCTAACTGAGTTAAAATAAATTAAGGAGCAGCTGAAAGGTCTTCTTGATAAGGTTTTGTCCACCCTAACATTTATTTGTATGGTGCTTTCGTTCTTTGGGCATAAGGAAGATGGTTTTCTCTGGATATGTATAGGTTATCAGAGGGTGAAAAAGAAATTTAGGGTAACCTCCCTGTAGGATGGACTATATGTATATTTTATGCGATTACTCGGTTAGTTATGCATGATGGTTGATCTTAGGTGGATTTATGCACCTAAGTGTCACTATCTATACTTTTTTACCTTTGTTTAAGGACTTCTTGTGTCAGTAATAATGTAATATTTGTATAAATTAGAATCTAAGTGTTTCTTTATGTGGTTGTAGTGTTTAAGGTGTGTTCCTAATGAGTTTGGAGTCAAAACATTGAGTAAAAGTTCAAACGTATAAACTTGCACTCTTAGCTTGAGCTACATTCTTTTCTAGTTCGTCGTGTTGGATTATATGTGGTTTTGATCTCTAATTCATGGTTTATATAATTATATGAAGCTTGATAAGTTGATTAAGATGATTTATGGATGGTATATGAGCTAGAATTAAAGAGGAAACACAACCAAAAAACTTAGACGACCTTAGGGATTAGAGACATGATTGAGATGGCTGTAAATATGGTTTTAATCTCATTACTTTAGTTTGCTTATGGATTTTAACATGGATTCATCTATTGTTATTACATGTAAAATCCCTTTTTCGGGGTTAAGTCCAAGAACATGACTACTCTTGTTCTGTATTAGAATTGGTTTGGGTTATTTATTATTGTTGGGTTTCTATTTGTCCTTGTTATCACTATTTTAAGAATTCACGGCCCTTGGAATATATGCATAAATCAATTATGAACCTGGAAGGATGAATGATATTGTATAACATAGGATAGATAAAATAGGATCGTAATCTCAATTGAATAATGTTATTATTTCTATTTACGATAGGAATATACCTATGTGACCTATTTAGTTCAATTACAGGATAGAATATGAATGCATTTAACATAGTTCTTGCATACTTGGTCAACGATGTAGTTGAGGAGCTAAGTTGGATAATTAATTATAGGTTCAGAAGGTCGTAATCATAATGCTGACCCCGTGTACCAACAACCTAGATAATTAATCTAACTAACAAAGTTACATAGAGTAGTATGATTGTTTATAGTTCCTTAACCCTGGGTTTCTCCCTATTGATTGTCCAAGAACCTTATTTTACTATATTGTTTAAGATTACTTTTGTTCATAACTCTTAAATACTCTTGTGGTTACTCTTTCACTTAATTAATCTTTGAAGTGAGACTGGATTAAGATAGTTGCTTAACACTAATCCCTATAGGATCGATACTTGGCTTCCTTTAAGGCTTCTATATTACTTTGGTGGACCACGTACAATAGTGTCTGCTCTTGGGCTCAACAAGTTTTTGGTTTGTCCTCGAACTTCTTTTCAGGCCCTTCACAAACAACCAAATCCTCTCGTGATCTGTACTAAGTAGTTTTGTAGCATAACGGGACAAAGTATGAAAAATGAACTCATAGTCTATAATAGATATATTGTCCTACTCCAAGGCTAGAATCTTATCCTTTTTGTGATCATAAATGGTATGAGAGTACCCACTTCTATGAAAATAGGGTATGAAAAGGATCTCTTGTCAATGAAGGTATATTTAGTGAATGACATTCCATATAAGCCCCCACCACTGCTTTGTATCACCTTGTATCTTGATGGTAATAAACATAACACTATGCTGCTCTGCAATGCCTATTTTTGTACCCTTTTATAACAATTAATAATGAAATCAAATGCATTCTCAATATCAAAGCCAATAAAAGCATGAGGTCTCATATTTAGGAACATAGTTAACATGTAATATTCTATCCCAATAATGATAGGACCTAACCATGAGTGACAAAAAATATTTATCCTTAAGGGCTCACCCATCCTAGGAGCAATAGTGACAGATGACTAAATACCTACAGACTAATAAGTAGGCATAGAAGGAGTGGCTCCAGTATTAGCCAATGAACTAATAAAAGAAAAAATCTACTGAATATCTTAGAAGACTTTAGGCGAAGAGATGTACCCCCAACTGGTGCCACCTTATCCTATTCAACAACATCACTATTCATAACCTCAACCTCCTCAAAATAATCCTGGGTTGGGAAAGGTGTCACTTACTTCTGATGGGCCTGATTAGCTACTACCCAAGTTCATTCGATGGCGGGTATTTCTCTACTACTTCCCCAACCTTTACCCCTTCCTAGTCCTCAAATAGCAAATTCTACAGCTGATTTTTCTAGTGGAAAGGTTGCCTCTGTAGCTTTGTTAGATATAGTATTTACCATCTATGGAAAAAAAATGAAGAGGGGAAAAAGTGATATCAGGCACTAAGTTTTAACATTTTGATATGAAGTTTGCATGAGTTGATAAAAGATTATAATTAGAGCATTAAGTACTCAGCTTATGAGAAGTTTAAGTCTACTAGATTGAGATACAAAAGCATTGAAGCATAATAATAGTTTTAGTTTCAATATTTGATTTTAGAAAAGCTATGAAGTTCACATAAGAAATCAAGATTTTTAGATAAAAATAGAAGAATATTGTGTTTTTAGACCTATTAGCTCATATGCTTATTTTAAGTTGAACTTCATGGATATAGTACTAGCAATTGTATTATTTTACGAGTAGTACCTAGATACAAGAGGGAATATAGGTTTAGCACATCCTATTACACTGATACTACATGCCATCGTATGATATTATTTAACTTGATGGCCATGTAACTTGTCCTAACTGACATGTCATATATTATTTAGCTTGTCCAAAAAAACATGTTTAGTTGATCACAACAGTTATCCTTTGTACCCTAGAAAAGTATATTTGGACCTTTTGATGGGGTTTTAGACATTGGACTCCATGTTGCTCTCATGATTTTTTTTAAATAGGAGAATCTCCCACAGAAAAGTTAAATTTTAGAAACTTTTAGAAACTATGTGTTATGACTCACAATCTTTGTTCAGATATTTTTTTATTATTATTGCTTTATTAGATTTCAACTTTCAGTCTTATTATGATCAAGGTAAGTCTATTTATACTTGGCCTACATGAGTTATAGGTATGTTAAATTTCAGTTTCACTTATTGGATTCAACCCCACATACATAGTATATTCTAGAAGTACTGACCACATATAAGTTTGTGTGGCTACCTTGATTTATAATGTATATTCTAGTGTTCGTCCCTAGCAGGCACAATTAGTCATAATCACTATTTAGTTACATCAAACTAGTTGGTGAGTCCTCATAGTTTGAGAGTCAAGCTTTCGTTGGTTCCACATGCCTATTAACAGTATTTTTGATATTATATTTTTAGTTTTGAGTGAGTTAGAGTCTCTCCAAGTGGCTCTTCAGTTCTTAGTTAGAGGCTTTCAAGACTAATCAGACCAAGCGATCTTTCAATTTCTCTTAGATTTGAATATTTCTAAGTTGTAACATTTGTTGAGATCATTTATCTATTTGACCCACTTTATAAGTTTTCTTTAGTTTTCTCTCCTATTCTAAGTTTACATTTAATATAGTTTAGTGCCTAATAGATATGATGGGTTAGCTTAGGGCTACTCATAGTCCTAAGCACCATGTGATGTCTAGGGATATCCTTGAGGAATTATAAACTTGGTATCAAAGACAAAGGCTTTAAAGATTCCTAGGGAATCTGACAAAAAACATTACGTAGAGTCTTGATCATATGTGTGAAATAAAGTACACTTATGAGTGAGAGTCTATGAAATATATTATGAACTATGCTTTCATCTTGATCTCTATCATGCTCTGAAGTTATCTTTATCTGCTCTAATTTGTTGTTTCACGTGATAGAAAATTCTTTGTCACAGAGATTATGCCAAAGAAATGGGGACCATCCAGCCCAACCCCCACCTACAAAACCTTTGAACAAGAATATCTCACGTGATGTATTTTAGGATACTTTACAAGTGTTATCTCAGGCTATGAATTCAAATGCTTAGGGAAATTATCCAGTAGTAGTCCCACTTTAGCAGAATGATAACTTATGTTCATCCAGAATTTGATATTTTATGAGAATAAACCCACCTTAGTTATTTCGGTTGAAAGTGAATGAGGACTCTCAGTTTTTTATTGATGAGATAGAGAAGATTAATCAGATTATGATGCTACTGAAGAGGAAAATGTGGAATTTTCCTCCTATAAATTTAAGGATGTTGCTTATGTTTGGGTTACTTTTCAGAAATAAGGTAGGGGTGATAATTCAACACCTATGAGTTAGGATGTGTTTCAAAATTATTTGGGACAAGTTCATACCTAGGGAGATGAGGTATGCTATTATAGAAGAGTTTAATAATCTGACACAGGGCTCTATGTTGGTGAAGGAATACTACCTCAAGTTCATATATTAGCAATATAAAACACCTTAGTTTCTGATACATAGAAAATTTTTGTGGAATTCTAATCTCTTAAAGTAGTACGACTCATAGGTACAAGTCGTATATTGGGGTTAGATGGTATGGTCTAGTCGTGTACTGACCAATATTGGTTGGTGGGATAAATTTTGGTTGCTGTAATAGATACAACTTAGGGGTACGAGTTGTATTGGTGGTTATGTATGGTTATGGTATTCTATTCTACCAGGGATATGGGTCATGGATATGGATCGTATGTTGTGGTTATGACTTGGATGGATGATTCTTATACTGGATAGTGTTTTGTCCAAGGGTGGAGGTTCAGGATCCGAGTGATGGATACCGATCATATCAAAGGGTACGATTCATGTAGGTCAGTCATATACCTGTGACAGATTTTGGTTCAATTTAAGTAAGGGTATTTTGGATATTTCCCTACTTATCTTTATAGGTTCCCACTACTTATAACCTACTTGGGAGGTTATTTACCCTATTATTCTACTCATTAACACTTAGAAACTCTTTCTAAACACTCCATAATTCTGTAAGGAGCTTTTGGGCAATGAGAGCTAGGGTTTCAACTAAAGCATCAATTTGAGGCTTGTCATGGTGATTTCTTTTCATCATTATCTTATTTTAAGGCGTGTTCTTTTTCCTCATTATTAATTTTACTAAAAAGAATGGTTTCTATGAATGTTTTCATGGTTTTCATGATGTTTTCTTTCCGTCATTATCTTGTTTAAAGGAATGGTTTATAGCAGGTTATCCATAGCAAGTTTGGCTCATTTAGAGAAAGAAAAATGGGAATTGGTAAGGGATATCAACTACTTAGATAATCTTGGAGTTTTTCTCTTGGACTCCAAGAATAGTGGTGTTGTGGTGCAAGAAGTGGTTCGTCGTCCTTGGTGCAGAGATTAAGGTAAAACAAGTGTTGGATCCTATCTTGATGAAGATCAAGAGTGTCATTGGTAGGCAAAAGGTAGTTGTCTTTGAGATTAGTAGTGATGGTACTTTATGGTACTAAGGGAGGTTGTGTGTTCCTAAGTTGATGGGCTGTAAAAAAGGATTTTGGTGAAGAAGCAAGAGTCACGCTATGTTTTCTATCCCGACTCACCTAAGATGTATCATGATCTCAAGTAGATCTATTGGTGCAATGGCATGAAGAGTGATGTGGCCGATTTTATTGCCAAGTGCATGGTGTGTCAACAGGTTAAGGTTGAGAACATAAGTCTAGGAGGGTTGTATCAAGAAATTGATTTGCCCAAATGGAAGTAGGAAGTGATAAATATGGACTTTGTTACCAGTTTTTCTCGATCTCGGAATTAATATGATTTGATTTGGGTCATCGTGGATAGGATGACTAAGTCTGCGCACTTTTTGCTAGCACGGACTACCTTCTTGATAGAGGATTATCCGAAGTTGTATCTTCAGGAGATTGTGAAGCTTCAAGGGGTGCCTACTTAAATTATATATGATCTCAGCACGCAATTTACATCTCACTTCTGGCGGTCATTTTAGAGAGGGTTGGAGACTAAGGTAAGTCTGAGTAGTGCTTTTCATCTGTAGATAGTTGGGTAAGCGGAGAGAACTATTTAGACACTAAAGGATATGCTTTGGGCCTGTGGGATTAATTATAGTGGTAATTGGGTTGAGCATCTTCCTTTGGTAGAGTCTGCTTACAACAATAGTTATCATTCTAGTATTGGTATGGCCCCTTTTGAGGTGTTGTATAGTAGGAGGTGTAGATCTCCTATTGGTTGGTTTGAGCATATTGAGGCGAATATGTTTGGCCTCGACTTGGTTTACTAGGCTATGGAGAAGGTGAAGGTGATTCAGTATAGGCTTAAGGTTGCCCAAAGTCGCCAAAAGTCCTATGTAAATGTTAGACGTAGAGAATTGGAGTTTGAGGTTGGGGAAAAGATTTTCCTCAAGGTATCTCCCAGGAAGGAGTAGTATGGTTCGGAAAGAAAGAGGAAGCTCAGTCCCCGATATGCGGGTCCTTATAAGATTTTGCAGAAAGTTGGTAATGTTGCTTATGAGTAGGAGTTGCCTTCTAGCTTGAGTTTGGTTCATTCGGTCTTTCATGTTTCCATGATGAAGAAGTGCATTGGTGATCCATCTTCCTTTGTTCCTTTGGAAGAATTGGGTCTCAGATTTTTTTTGTTTTGAAGAAAACCCGATTGAGATCTTGGATAGGCAGGTTCATCTATTGCAGACAAAGGATGTGGCTTTGGTTAAGGTTCTTTAGTGGAACCATAAGTTTGAAAAAGCTACATGGGAAGCAGAAGAGGACCTAAAGTCCAAATATCCCCATTTGTTTTCTGCTCCTGGGATTTATATGGAAGGTATGTGTCTCCAACATATCTTTGTTTACAGAGTTTGTTAAAGGAAAGATTTATATCTTTGCCTCTCTGTTTTCAAAATTTGTTAAAGATTGGGAATATATTTGATGGCATAATGAAAATGAATCTAGCATGTGGTTACCCCTACCTTGTCCGTCATTCGGGGAAGAATGTTCCTAGTGGGGAAGATTGAAACACCTAGTTTCTGAACCTTAGAAAATTTCCTAGAATTCTGATCTCGGGACCCAGTACGACTTATGGGTACGAGTCGTATGTTGGGGTATGGATGGTATGGTCCGGTCGTATACTGACTAGTGTTGGTTGGTAGGATGGATTTTAGTTACTAGAATGGATACGACTTAAAGGTACGAGTCGATTGGTGGTTACGGATTGTTTGATTCCTTGACTTAATCTTAAACTTGGTTACTTAGGTTGGATCTGAGTACGTGTGGCTTACCATGAGCCGTAAACTAGGGTATAAATCATACCAGGGACTCGTATGGTAGACAGTGTTCAATCCTCCTGGTATTTTATTCTGCAAGGGATACGGGTGATGGATACGGATCGTATGTTGTGATTACGACTTGGTTGGATGACTCATATACTGGACAGTGTTTAGTCCAAGTGTGGAGGTTTAGGATACGAGTGATGGATTTTTTCCGATCGTATCGGAGGGTACGACTCGTGTGGGTCAGTCCTATCCCTATGACAGGATTTTGGTGCTACTTAAATGGGGCTATTTTGGATATTTTTCTACTTATCCTAATAGGGGCCCACGACTTCTAACCTACTTGGGAGGTTATTTACATTAAATCTCTTTCCTTAAAAGTTTAATAAGACTTCCAAAATCCACTTCTTAAAAAAAAAAAAAACGTTACTATTGAACATTCTCAAACATAAAAATAATTATATATATAAAAAAAACTTTCCATACGTTATTGACCCTTAAATTTGTCACACAAAAAAACTATTTAAGTACATGTATCTCAAATGCACATAACATGACATAAGCAAAAATTGATCCATGCCAAAACTCAGAGAATTAGTAAATACAAAAACAGAAGATTTTTAGATGTAGGCAATAGCATATAACAAGAAATTTGAGCACATACCTTTACCTTTTTTGGAAAAGAAAACAAGTAAATGAAGAAAAATCTTATACCATAGGAGAATTAGATGAGTGATTAGAACAACATAATCATAGTTGTAATTAACTCACGAGGGCATGACGGAGATTTAGTAATTCAGTAAGAAACAATAGCAAGCTGATTTTTAGTGAATGTGGCACTGTTCATCCGCCTTTACTGTCATTCCTTTCTCTATCCACTACTTTCATTCCTCTTTATAAGTTAATGTTATTCACTGCTCACCGAATTGGTGGTGCGAAATTTCATTTCTTGTTCACTCTTCATCATTATTGTGTAAGATAATTTCGAAAGATTGATGAAAACTTACATAATTGTTTCCGTGTTTCATAATCACAAACGAAGTATCCTTAAAATTGTTGTAAATATTATGGAATCATGAAAATTTTCTAGCTTGAAACGTGCTTCTGTTAGTGTCCTTAAGGATATTTTACCGTTAAGGTGTATCTCCTAAGATTCAACAAGCTCTTATAGTTTGAATACACCAGTAATATATATATTTGAATATGTGTTTGAATTTATGTTTGAATTTAGATTGAATTGAATTAGTTATGAGAAGACCATTTAAAAATAGAGAAGCTTTTAGAAAAATTAAAGAATCCTTAATTAGTAATTATTCAGAATATATAAGTTTAAATAAAACAAAAGAAAATCCACAAAGATTAGCCTACCTAATTACCTTAATATCTAGTATTGAAGAAAAATTAATAATCCATTTAAAATCTAGAAGAATGAGACACATACCACCTAATTATGATAAAATTAGATTTAGATATCCACCAAGATATTATAAATATGGTTTAAATGAATAAAGTACAAAAATACAAAGAATTAAAACAAATTATTTCTGAAAAACATAAAGAATTAAAAATAAGAATAGAAAGACTACATTATAATATATTTGCCGGAGTTAGTGAAAACTCAATAAATACACAAAAAGATGAAATATCAAAATTAGAATCACAAATAGATAGTTTAGAATATATATATCTACATGAACTATTCACAATAAAATGAACAAAGAAGAATTTATAATAGATGAAAAAATATATGAAAAGCACGAAGGATTAAAAATAAAAATAGTATTTTCTAATCTAGGAAGAAGATATAAGAAAATAGGTGAACATTTATATTTAATGTTAGAAAAAGAAGAATTAAAATTAGAAGATAAATTGACAGCTATGGTAAGAATAGAAAGAGAAAATGAAGAAATAGATAGGAAAAAGAAAATAGAAAAAATAAAACAACAAACTACAGAAGAAATACGAAAAATAGAAGAAACTAAAAATAGTAGGATTGCTGAATTAGAAAAAGAACTACAAATGTTAAAAGATTTGTATGAACAAAGACAAAACGAAAAGGAAGACAAAGATAAAGAACAAAAATTACTAAACGAGATAAATCAATTTAAAGAAAAAATAAGAAATAAACAATAAAGAAATAAAAAAACAAGGAATTAGAAATAAACAATATAGATGTTGAAGAGACAGATAATTATAATTCAGAAGATAGTGAAACATATACAGAAATATTAACAAATACAAGAAGTAATTAATGAAGAAAACTTAGAAAATATCAACACAGAAATAAATACTTTTGATAAAAAAGAAGAAGAAAATATAATACCTAGAACACCAGAAATAAGAAAACCTACATATTATAAGAATAAGTTTAAAAAATATAATCTAAAGAATGAATATGACAAATGGACACCAAAACAAATAGTGAACAAAAATTATAACTTTTTAGACTTAGACTGTGTAATAGATACAGAAAAAACAATACAATTATAGATAGAATATATGACAAAACAATTATTAGATAATAATATAAACATAACAGATGCACCAGAATATATAGAAAGAACACTAATAGGAATAGTGAAATTATAGTTTTCAAATTTAACTGAAAATAGCAAAAAGGTATTAAGAACTAATAAAGCTACAGAAGGAACATCATCAACAACAACTAAACTAACACCTATAGAATTATTAAAAAAATATGCAACAGCTATAAAAGATGAATTTGGTAGTATGACAACAATAGAAGAAGAACAAGATGAAGAAAAAGATACAAATAGGAATTTAATGTTAAAATTAGCAATATGTAATATGTGTTATATAGATGAATATACTTGCACATTTAAAGAATATTATTATAAAGGAGCATATAATATAGAAGAAAGTAAAGAAATAAGAAAATTATATTTTAATAAATTACCCGAACCATTTAGTTCAAAGATAATAAAGAGCTGGGAAGAAGCAAAAATAGTAGATACTTTACGAGTAAGAATAAAATTTTTACAACAATGGTATAGAAACTTATGTGAAAAATATAGAGAAGAATTAAAAATGGAAAAAACATTGATAAGAAATTTAGCATGTTGCAAAAATAAAATAGCACCCCAATTCGGATGTGAAGAAAGATATTATAAGAAAAGAAGAAGACATAAGAAATATAAGAAATATAAAAAATCAAAATATAAATACAAGAAACCAAGAAAAAGATATTATGTAAAAAATTATAAATACAAAAGACCATATAGAAAAAAGAAATCTATAAAACAATGTACTTGTTATAATTGTGGAAAGTTAGGACATTTAGCTATACATTGTAAATTACCTAAAAATTCAAAAAATAAACAAATATCAGAAATAAAAATAGATAATACAGAATATATGCAGATAGATTATATAGATTATGAATTAGAAAGTGAAGATAGTATATATGAAATTTTAGAAAATGAAACAGATAATGAAATAGATAGTGAAATAGATGAATCAAATGACTGAAGAAGATATAAAAATAATAACAAAGGAAGAATATTTAAATGATGAAGAAACAAAACAAAAAATAATATTTGACAATAACATATTTGATGAAATAAAAGGAAAAGAATTAGACTTAAGTATAGAAAAAATATTTAAAATACCAACAATTAAAAATATTTTTATTAGGAAAAAAGACGAATATTATGTAGTATACCAAAAGGAACATGTAATAGACTGTAGATATGCAAAAGGTAAAGCTAGTATACCACTAGTAATAAAAAGAATAATTAATAAAGAGATAAACGATATAAAGAGTAGAGGAGACCCAATAAAATATGTACACCTTGGAGGTACAGAGATATTAATAAAAGCATGTTTTAGAGAAGGAATAGATACACCAATAGAATTATATTTAGCAGATGATAGAATTATAAAACCTATAGAAAAAAGCATAATAACTGCCATAAAAGGAAATCTAATATACCAAAAATTTAAATTTATAATAAGTGCAAATTATTCAGTAGCGGTAACAGATAAAAATATAGATAAATCATTAGTATTATATAGGAAAATATCAGGAATAGAAGTAACCCCAGGAAGTAAAATATTTACAGCAAGATGCAAAAATTTATATGTAATAACAACAAAACATAAAATAATAGAAAAAAATAAGATTAACAAAATATGACTAGAAAGTCCATTCGAACAAATTGTAAAAACAATAGATTATAATGATTATAGCTATAGAGACATAGATATAGAAGAAAATTTAGAAATAGTAAATGATAGAATTAGTACAACGAAAAGAATAGGTGATGAAAAACCAGAATCATCAAGCTCATCAAAAAGAACAAGTTATGAAATAAATTCAACAAGTAATTTAAAACAATATTAGATAACAGGAAAAATAAATGAAAAAGAATATTTAATACTCTTAAATACAGGACAAGAAGAAAATTATATAGCAAAATATCTAGTAAAAATGAAGAACTAAAAACTGATAATGATATGTGCCCAGATCTACCAAGAAGTTTAATAAATAGTAAAAATATAGCAGAAAAATAATAATAATAGGAATTAGAAAAATAAAAATAGAATTTGCAGTAAAGGAAGAAATGGAAAAAGCAGATATAATATTAGGAATAAAATGGCTAAAACAAGTAAAATCATATAATATAGAACATACACAATTAACCTTAACATATAACAGAGAGAAATTATTCTTAAGAAAAGCCTTAACATAAAATGAAAATATATGTATTAATGAAGATAGTAGTAGAAGGATATTACAGTAGATATTACACGCCTATGATAGATATAGGAGCAGAAGCTAATCTATGTAGATATAATTGCTTACCAGAAAGCAAATGGGATAAATTAAAATATCAATAGTAGTTAAAGGATTTAATAATGAAGGAAGCTTAATTACTTATAAAGCTAGGAATGTAAAAATACAAGTATGGGATAAGATATTAACAATAGAAGAAATTTATAATTATCAACTAACATCAAAAGATATACTATTTGGAATGTCATTTTTAGATAAATTATACTCACATATAATAACTAGAACAGATTGGTGGTTTACAACACCATGTAAACAGAAAGTAAGAGCAAAAAGAGTTAATAATAAAATAAGAAAGAAAATTGATTGGATAAAAGGAAGTGAAAAAATTACACAAAAGTTAGAAAATATAAAAAAATACTGAAGATACAATAGAACTAGTTGTATTTTCAATAAATAAAACAGAAATAACTATATTTTCAATAAATAAGATAGAAATAATTAAGAAAAAATTAGAACAATTATATAGTGAAGATCCATTAAAAGGATGGGAAAAACATAAAACTACTATAAAAATTGAATTAATAGATAAAAATAGCATAATAACCCAGAAATCATTAACATATAATTTTGACGATTTAAAAGAATTTAAAATGCATATAGATGAATTATTAGAAAAACAATATATACAAAAAAGTAATAGTAAACATAATAGTCCAACATTTATAGCAAATAAATATAGTGAACAAAAAAGAGAAAAAAGTAGAATGGTTATTGACTATAGAAATTTAAATGCTAAGACTATGACATATAATTATCCAATACCAAATAAGATATTAAAAATAAGATAGTATCTCGACAGAATTATATATTATAAGTATTCTCGAAATTGTAAAATGCAATATATGTATTTGACAATTGTTTTAGAATCTCAAAAATAAATTGTAGCTACATTATGTAACTTTTTTTATTTACAAAGCTTGTAAAAAAATTCTTTAATTTGTCATAATGATTTTTTTTTTAATTTTTGCAACATTATACAAATTCTTGTCATTAATAATGTTTTTCAAAATATTTTTCAATATGTAGTAATGAATTTTTACAGCTATGATTAAACCTCCATGTAGTTGTAAAAAATATGATTGTATATTTTCACTTTTCATAGAATTAAAAAATAGCTATAATTTATATATTTCCTAAGAAAATGAACAAATATGTAGCCATGTACAAATTTTTTTTGTGGTAAATACTTCATTTTATAGTTATAGATTTTCTAACTCGTAGCTAAATATAAGTATTGAATATCACGAGACTAAAAAGATATCAAATCTTTTGCCACAATAGAATATATTGTGGGTACACTATAAATAATTGCTATAGATTCTATTTGTCATGGTAAAGAGTAAATTTATTTGCTATAACTATATATTTCGTAGCAAGATTTTTTAACCATTACAGCTACAAAATAATTTTTTATAGCTTTAAGTATTTGTCTTTAGCTATAGGCCATGTAAAGTTTGTAGCTAATTTTCAGTTACGACACTTTTTGCTATGAATGTTACGGAAAGAAAAAATGTGGCTAAAAATTTAGCTACAAAACTTTTCATATTTAGCTACAACATATTATGTAGCTATAGATGCACTTTGTTGTAGTTCAAAGATTATTTTCTTTTTGAGATACTAGATCATTTTCTCAACATATTCTTCTTTCATAGCCAATCTCAAATTCCCTTTTCCTCCTACCATCTTCTATGAGTCTATCTATGGTCTCTATTCCAACAACAAAAAGTAGAGAATATACAAGTGTAATTTGGATGAAATTTTTATTTTTGATATTGATATAAATTCTAACAATAATGCTCTTGGTACTGAAAAGGTTACACAAACTGGACTTGACCAAATTACATGACAAAAGACTAGTTTGTCCAAAAAATCCAAAACATCAATCGCAAATGACCAACTATTCCAAAATAATAAATTCTGAATATATTTAAATTTATTATGGATATGCATTCCTTCTACCCATCAAAACCTCTTTTATTACTTTCTATCATATAGTCCATGCTATGCATAAGGGGATTGTGTGGGATCGAAAATAGTTAAAATGAATTAAATAAAAAATAACAAGAAATTAGTGTTGCAACATACCGAATGTGGTGACATGAATTTGGAAGTTGGTATTGCAACATAATCAAGTTGGAAATTGGTCTTGCAACATGAAAAGTTTGAGACGTTCATCTATAAATAGATGATTTCTATTTCAGTTTGATACACAACAAAACAAAGAGAGAAATAGATAGAAAAGAGAGTAATCCACAGATATTATATAGTATGTGAGAAAATAGTGTGGGAGTAATATTAAAGTGAGCTATGTGAAATAAAATAGTGTTATTTTTTTTGTAAGAGTAGTAGTCATTTGATACTACCAAGTAATCAAGATTATTGTATTACTCCATTGGATATTTTACTTACTCCGTTATAATCTTTGGTGTTGTTACCTTCTTGTTATCCTAGGTGAGATAATTTATTTTTCCTAACAACATGGTATCAGAGCCATTGTAAATAATAGTCCACTGTTTTTTCATTAACCCCGTCTAACAAAAGAAAATTATGAAAATTAATGCCTACGAATGACATCCATTCTTGGTTCTCAAGATGGGACATTGTAGGCAAAGGGTATACAAAATTAGCCAATAAGGAGACTCTGCCTCAAAATGAAAAAGATATATTAATTAAGACAAGAAAGAAAAATCAACAAGCCCTTACTCTCATCCACCAATGTCTGACTGATGGTATGCTTGAGAAGGTGGCTAATGCAACCACCTCGAAGGAAGCTTGGGAGATTTTACAAAATTCTCTCCAAGGAGTTGATAAAGTAAAGAAGGTAAAACTTCAAACTTTAAGGGTTGATTTTGAAGTTTTAAAAATTAAAGAATTCAAATTCATTTTGGATTTTTGTTCAAGCGTGATGCCTATTGTGAATCAACTAAGAAGGTACGGGGAGGAAGTAGATCATGCGTGTGTGGTAGAAAAGATCTTTCGATCTTTAACACCTAAATTTGATTATGTGGTGTATGCTATTGAGGAGTCTAAAGATTTAGACTCCATGACAGTAGAGCCATTGGAGAAACTTCTTAAAACTCAAGCATCCTTCAAAGATTTTGGAGGTGAAAAAGGGTACAAAGGAAATTGACAATGGCGAGGCGGTGGCTGCCGTGGAGGTCGTGGAAGAGGAAGAAGTTATATCAACAAATTCAACAATAAAGATAAAAACCATCAAATATTCAGAGGCCGTGGTCGTAGACAATGAGGAGTAAGATGACATGGAGCTTATCAAGGTACCAATGAAATAAGGTATGACAAATCTAAAATTGAGTGCTACAACTATCATAAATTTGCACATTACTCTTTGAAATATCGTAGCAATGTTGAAGAAAAAGCTAACGTTGTTGACACCAAAAAAGAAGAAGATAAGTCAACATTATTAATGAAACTCACAGAAGATGATACAAATGATTACAGTTCAGTATCTTAATAATGGATCAAGTAATTATATGTGTGGATACGAAGATAAATTTGTGGAGATCAAAAAGACGACGAGAGATAATGTATTTTTTGGAGATACCTCAAAAATTTAAATTGGAATAGGTAAGATTTTGATATCCTATAAAAATGGTGATCACAAATTGATAAATAAGGTTTACTATGTGCCAAAACTAAAAAATAATATTTTGAGTTTGGGCCAACTTCTTGAAAAAGAATATGATATTCATATGAAAAATATACATCTACGGCTTAGAGATTCAAGAAATAATTTAATTGCTAAAGTTCATATGGCAAAGAATAAATTATTTTCTTTGAATCTTAATGAAAAGTGTTTGAAGGCTAATGTGCGAGATGAGTCATAGTGTTGGCATATGTGATTTGGATATTTAAATTTTGAAGCTCTCAAATCAATGGAATTCAAGAACACGGTTGATGGAATTCCATCAATCAATCATCTCAATTAGTTGTGCGAAGCTTGTCTTCTTGAAAAACATATAAGGAGGAGTTTTCCAAAGAAAACCATGTCAAGAGCAACTAATCCACTTCAGTTTGTTCACACCGATGTGTGTGGTCCAATTGATCCACCTTCTTTTGGTAAAAGTAAATACTCCTTACTCTTTATTGATGATTTCAATAGAAAGACTTGGATATATTTCTTAAAGCAAAAATCAGAAGCTTTTGTTGCTTTTAAAAATTTCAAAGCACTTGTAGAGAAAGAGAGCTATTATGAAATAAAATCCTTAAGATCCGATAAAGGATGCGAATTAACTTCAAAATAATTTAATAACTTTTGTTAGTTTTATAAAATTTGTCGCCCTCTAACGGCACCTTACTTTCTCCAATAGAATGGATTTGTAGAAAAAAAGAATTGAACAATTCTTAATATGACAAGATGTATGTTGAAAGCTAAAAATATGCTAAAAGAATTTTCGTCTGAGACTGTTTATTGTGCAGTTTATTTAAGTAACAAATCTTTAACAAAAAATGTGAAAGATCAAACACCTCAAGAAGCACGAAGTGGAAGAAAGCCAAGTGTCAAGCACTTGACAATCTTTGGGAGCATAGCCTATACTCATGTTCCACATCAAGGAAGAGCTAAACTTGATGATCGAAGTATCAAGTATGTGTTTATTGGATGTGACACTAGTTCGAAAGGATACAAGTTATACAATTCAAGCAACAAAAAAGTGGTGGTCAGTCGTGATGTTGAATTTGATGAAGAAGCATCATGGAATTGGGAGATCTAGGAGGCTCATGAAGAAACAACATATGATTTTCTTTCATACTTTGGAGATGAAGAGAGCAGGATACCATGGCACCTATAAAGGATGCAACCCTACCTCCTTCACCAACAACTATTGCATCTCCTTCTTCTCAAGATCAGAGTTCAAGTGAAAGGCCACAGAGGATAAGGAGCATCCATGAACTCTATGATGACACAGAAGAAGTTACTTTTTGTGTTATCTCTATGGTGACAGTGAACCAATGAATTTTGATGAAACTGTTACAAACAAAAGGTGGAGACAAGCCATGGAAGAAAAAATTCAGTCAATAAAAAAGAACAACACTTGGGAGTTAACACATCATCCTAAAGATCATCAAGCAATTGGATTCAAATGGGTATACAAAGCAAAGAAGAATACTCATGAAAAACTATAACTCAAGTACGTGAAATTCCATGATCAAATCTCAGATATTTTTCAAAGCCTCTCATGTTTGAAGACTTTCAAAGATTGAGATCAAGTCTTGAAATAAAGGAGAAAATCAAAATTAAGGGAGAGGTTTGTGGGATAAAAAATAGTTAAAATAAATCAAATAAAAAATAATAAAAAAATTAGTGTTGCAACATGTCTAAAGTGGTGACATGAATTTGGAAGTTGGTGTTTCAACATGATCAAGTTGAAAATTGGTGTTGCAAAATGAAAAGTTTGAGATGTTCATCTATAAATAGATGGTTTCTATTTCAGTTTGATACACACCAAAACAAAGAAAGCAATGGAGAGAAAAGAGAGTAATCCACATATATTTAATAGTTTGTGAGAAAATAGTGTGGGAGTAATATTAAAATAAGTTGTGTGAAATAAAAGAGCGTTATTTCTTTTATAAGCGTATTAGTAATTTGATACTATCAAGTTATAATCAGAATTATTGTATTACTCAATTAAGTATTTTACTTACCCTGTTATAATATTTGGTGTCATTTTTACCCTCTTGCTATTGCTATTTAGTATGGATATTATCCTGGGTGAAATTATTTATTTTTTTCCAATAGATTGTCCTCCAAAGCTTCTTTTCTGTGTTGTAGTAGCTCTTTAAAATGTATAAAAGTATAGACCAAATCAGCCATAAAAAGCTACAAAGAAGTAGCAAGTAATCAACCGATTACCTAGCATCCTCAAATAAAAAATACCTGCTGCAAAGAATAAGTTCTCTCTTTAATAGCCTATACTGCAATAACACTCTCCGAGGGCAGCAAGCCACTTTGGTTGGTATAGCCATCTTTTAATAATTCCCTACCATTAAGTTTTCTTTTAAATTAAAAGTCCATCCTGATCTCTGATCAAATTGAAACATGTCCATAAGAAGACCATCCTCGCACCATTTATCTGTCCATAACTGAATTTCTCTGTATTTCCTACTTATAGAATAATACTACATTCGAAACTCCACTCAAGTTTCTCAAGTTAGCTCCAAATTGCAACTCCAACAGGAAATACATAATCTACACATCTCCATATCTCATTCCATAGCACATCACTATATACATTCTTTTAAATGTAAAATTTTTGTAAAAAAATAGATCAATTATTCTTTTAAATAAAAAAGAGGAAAAAGTAAAGAAATGACCAAAAGCAAGAAAAAAAGAAGTATGGACGAACCAAAAATTAACAAAAAAAAGGAAAATGCATCAGTGCACATGTTGGCGACTGGCGTCAACCATATGACTATAACTTGGAAATGTCATTCCTTAGGCTATTTTAGTAGAATTTATTTTGGCTGACTGGTCATTATTGTCCTTTTCCTTTTAATAATGCTTAATTCTCAAAAATATTTAATAAATAGGATTAGTTTGAGTAAACTGTATGCTGTATTTTTTTCTTAAAAGGTATCAAAAGAGATAAAGTGACAACTAAAATGGAACGAAGGGAACAATTCGTGTGTCATAGGTTGTCTCTTAAAAATCTATGTCTTACATGGGAAAATGTGAGCTTTAAACCAATTTGAAGCCTGTGGAAGCCTTTCCTTTACCCATATTTTTCATTTTATATCTGAAAAATACATCCAACATTTTACTCTACCGTTTTCAGATCTCCAACGAGTATGTGACTCAAAAATATGGTCATTTCAACCTAAACTAATAGGAAATGGCCCGAACTGTTGAACTCGTTCTCTTGTTTCGTTCTTATCCAAAATAATTATTACTGAAGATGTTTGGATAGACTTTAAATAAGAAGCTTATAAGCCAAAAGCCATAAGTTGGTACTATCCTACTTTTGGATTTTGGCTTATTTTGACACTTTTGACTTAAAAATAAGTGCTTAAAAGCACTTTTGTTCTTTGCCAAACACCACCTAAACTGAAAAAGTACTTAAAAGCTAGAAACTCCTAAAAATAAGTCAATCCAAATACCTAAGTTCATTATCCAAAAAAAATTTTAAACTTGCGAATATTTTTAGTCTAAAATTTACAATTACCAGCTCACTCACATCTATCAAATTCTTTTTTGTTTAGATCGAATTTGAATAGGACCCAAAAAGTTGTATACCTAAAAAATTAGTTACAAATGCAAAGTTATTGCTTTTTGGTGTGTGTGTGGGGGGGGGGGGGGGGGGTTTTCTTAGAAGTCTTTGTCTAATGTTTTGTGATGGATTTGAATGAGAAAAAACTTTCTTTCCCAAGGAATGAGTTGCTTAATACAAAAGACTGAATTTAACAAAAGATTCAATCTAGAATAAAGCTAAAATTTGTAGAAACGAAATTTTTGACCCTTCTTAAGCTTTAATTTGTTTTTGACATTAAATATTTATTTACTTCAAAATATTATCTTTAGTTCTTATTTCATTTTTAGTAGATTTTATTAAAAATTTTATGAAAAAAAAAATTAAAAAAAGAGTTAGTTTAGAAAATATTTTTCAAATGTTTTATTTATTTTTATAAATAATAAGAAATTTTTTTAAAAAATAAAATTTTCTTTTAATGTAGATTTAAATAAATAAACTAGTAATTTTATTATTCTCTTAATTATATTTTATTTGAGGTTAATTATATTTTTATTACATTTTTTTAAGTGTAAAAAATAATTAGTTAGTATTCTTTTATAATTATTATTATTATTATTATTATAATTATTTATTTATTTATTTATTTATTTTATATATATTTTAAATTTAAAAAAAAGCAGGGGGGGGGGGGAGAAAATCTTATCCTAATAATACCCCAACATCCACTGATTTCACGTTCTCTCCTCTATCCACTGATTTTAAATCTTATCCTCTTAGCTGTAGGAACATCCCTTCTTCCTGCTTTGATAGAAACAACATCCACGGATTTCAAGTTCTCTCCTCTATCAGCCTCCACAACTTTAGTATATTTATTCTTTCTTTTTCTATTAATCGTGAGTTTCTTCACAGTCCATCTCAGAGGCACTTCCTCCCCATATTCCTCATATCCTCATTTGGGGATAACAACATATCTTTTCCTCTATTTACGTCATCATTATAACATACTTCATGTTTTACTTAACTTACTGAGGTGTCATGTGCAAGCAGAAGTATGTTCTCATCTACTTAGTTCTAATTGCAAGAAAGATAAACCCTTTAATTGGTATTTCTTCACCAAATAATTGAGAAAAAATAGGATTTAAATTTGAGGAAGTAGGCGAACCCGGTGCTTGCTGTGTTTCAAAGAATTCAGCTTCTTCAAATGAAATAGAAAAATGGGAATTTTTAGGTGGAGAAATTTCTTGTTCTATTGGTGACCTAAAACTTTTGTTTAAATTGTCTATCTTAATTTGCTGAGCATAAACTTCTAAGGGTAAGGAGGGTTTAATGAAGACTGACTTGATTATGGGTTCTAGATTTCTTACATATTTTGAGGAAGTAGTAAGACCATCCATTTTATTTTGAGAAAGAGGGATGAACTAGTTTAGTTTAGGAAAGATAAATTTGGAATAGTTGAAAAACACTGACATAATGGTCTGATTTAGCAATTTTAAGGGTGACCAATGTCATTTGAAGATGTTCCTTTTGAACTAATATATCCGAATCTAATAAGTGTGACTCTTCATTTTTATAAAGAATTGACAGCTTAGAAAAATATATGGTTTTTCATACAGTATTTTTATGATTACTTAAGCATATTTTAGGTACTAACATGAGAGATAGGACTAGGTCCCTCTTCTTTTAATTGAATTGTCTGCTAACATTGGTTTTGTTCCTAACATGTTCCCATGGGTGTATACCTGTATAGGTATGAAACTGAGTTAGATTATATTGGACCTACTTTATCATGGATACTTGTCTCCTAAATAAAGCCAATTCTTAGGGTTACATTTATTGAAACTTTCTTTTCTAAGAAAAGTCTTCCAAGGACCAGGTCCCTTGAATTTAACTGTTTCAAAATATGATGCCTCTACCTTGGAGTGCCTTGAGAGAAAGAGAGAGAACACAGTCCGATCTTCCAAGACTAAACTTTGAACACCTGCTTTTAATGTAAATTCCTGACTGCAATCCCATTTCTCCAACCCGGTCCCATGATCACTTGTTTGATTTGGGAACCTACTTGAGTTTGAGTTCCTAGTAAGAAGATAGTGGTGTGATTAAATATCTCTTGGCCCATTTAGGTAGA
The DNA here is from genome assembly GCF_002878395.1 of Capsicum annuum. Taxonomy (NCBI): domain Eukaryota; kingdom Viridiplantae; phylum Streptophyta; class Magnoliopsida; order Solanales; family Solanaceae; genus Capsicum; species Capsicum annuum. The sequence goes on from NC_061114.1 coordinate 40,488,947, forward strand.
TAATTGTTCCTCTCCCTTTTTCAAAGATTTGAACCCCTTATGTAGTATACTTTCCTGCTGAAATTTGTTCATTCCAGTACTTATCCAACTTTGACAATTCCCCTTAGTGTGTCTTTTTTTCCCACAGTAATTGCACAAAGGTTTGAAAACCCTATTTCTATCACCATTTTCAGTCTTTCCTTTCCACCCAACAAGTTGGAGTTCTCCTTGATATCCCAGTCCTTTGCCATCATTAGCACCCTGACTAATCGGATTAGAAAGAATATGTGAAGAAGTAGTCCATTTAAGAGATTTATTCAACTATTCTCTTAAGCAAAAAGAGTCCCTCTATAACTCTTTATTCTTATTAAGTGAAGACATAAGGTGTTTTTGGGAATCCCTTAATCTTTCCTTAAGATGAACTCGAAGCCTTGAAGCTTCTTTCTTTCCTTTTCCATCTATATCATTTACTTTTTTTAGAATAATTATCAGACTTAGATTTTCAGATTTCATCTTTGTGAAAAACTCTTCAGTTTTGGAAATTTCAAGAGTTAAAGCAATCAACTCATGCTCTTGATTCTATACTTTTTATTCTGAGGCATTCGCCTCAACAGTTAGTTCACATATAGAGTTTATCAATGCACCTGCAAGCCTTTTATCTTCCTAGTAGTGTAATTATCTAGAGTTTCCTTAATGTTAAATAAAGTTACCTTTTTTTTCATCTTCTGTGTCTTCCATGAGCGTAAACAAGGAATCATAGATAACCTAATCTTCTTCCATTTCTAGCATAGAAACATCTCTAGTCTTTTTATGTTCACCTAAACTACTGGAAGAATCTCCCCATGCTACTAAAGCTTGCTTTACAGCATACTTAACTGTTACCTTTCTTCTTGAATTTTTAGGGAACTGGTCTTTGTTTTTTACCTTATCACCTCCAGTCTTGAGGTACCCCTTGTAATCCACTTTGTGCAATAAAGAATCCTTAATGAAATGCTTAGGACTTTCACATTTGTGACATACCTCCTTACTGCTTCCTTTTTTGCTGCTGTTTTCTTTTCTTCAGAACTGACCACTCATCTTCATGGCACTAATAATCCTACTTGTCAAATAAGCAACATTAGTGTCTTCATCATCATCTAGATCATATATAGAAACCTTCAGTGCTAGGGAATTTTCTTTTTTTGCTTCCTTCTTCTCTAGCCCTTGCTGCTTCTTGAGCTTATAAGTCTTTAAATTTCTAATGAGTTCATACATAGTAAGGGTCTTTAGGTTCCTTACTTCAGTTATGGAGTCTATTTTAATTTCCTAGGACTTAGAAAGAACACCTAGAATTTTTCTCTCTTGTTTGTACAAGGGAATCACTTCGCTTAAGCAGTGAAGCTCATTTGTGATAGAAGTGAACCTTGTATGCATTTCTTGGATTATTTCTCCTTCTTTAATAATGAAGTTTTCATACTGTTTAGTCAACATGTTTGATTTTAAATCCTTCACATCAGTGGTACCTTCATGAGAAGTCCTCAAGTAATCCCAGATCTCTTTTGTATCTCCATAAGTTGAGATCCTATTGTATTTATCAAGACCTATGCCATATACTAACAGTTTCTTGGCTTTGTAATTCTTCTTAATCTTTATTCTATCTTCATCATCATATTCTTTCCTACTTTTTACCACTATTCTAGTCATTTCTCCTACTTTGACTTCATTAATAGGAACATGAGGACCATCAAGGATTATGTCCTTTAGTTCACTATCTTCATCCATAATGAAGTCAAACATATTAGTTTTCCACCACCCATAATACTACTCATTTTATTCTTAGTGGTCTAGTAGTAGATTGCCCTTCTTCTAGATTAGGAGGAGTAGCTATGTTAAACAAGACACACTAGGTGTTAAATTTTTAGAGTGACCTCGCTCTAATACCAATTGTTGGTACCCTTAGTGGTTATACCACACAGTGAGGGACCAGAACCCTCAAATTCAATCACATGCAAAATACTGTAAAGTAACCAAGAATTAAAGACAGTGCGGGAAGAGTAAAAACACAATATTTTAACATGGAAACTCACCTTGCTCAAGGAAGGGAAAAACCAAAGATTGACCTCACAAGCTCTCCAAAATCCACTATAATCAAAATCTTGATTACATCCTTCAATGAACCTAACTCTAGGTTCCTTTCTCTTTTAATAACTCTACCACAGGCTCATCTTGGACCTTCTACACTGATTAACACTAATCAATATCAAAACTTAGGCAACTCTACCTAAGCACTCTTTACTCAAGAGAGAAGTTCATTACTCTTATAACATGAGTAATTCATTTACAAATTAGAACTCACTCAAGAACAATTTCTATTTAAGCACATATAAGCAGCTAAAAGCATGAGTAGTGTTAAAATGAGTTTTTTGCTGCCTCTCTTCACTCTTTGTATTTGCCAAAACTCAGTTGATAAAAAAGCCTTGTTTTACTTTTATAGATGAGTGATGATTAGGGAAAAAGTATCATTGGACAACGTGTCCTATTTAGTATAAGAAACAACTGAAAGTTTCTTACACAAGAGGACAAAATTATGCAATCACGCGTGTCAGCTGTACTGTACCATGAATATCTGGGGACCTGGTCCCTTGCAGTTAGCTGCTCATCATCAAAACTACATATAGCAGTCTTGTCCTCCAAATTTAAAGATCTTTTTTCTAAAAAAAGAGAAAAATTAGATATTTGAAAGTAAAAAAAAAATTTTATGGTCTTCATGAACTACGCTCACCTGATTCTCATATTAATGAGATACGTAGGCAGCCCTTCATGGGTTTGGTGGTCTTAAAAAAAGGTTGTCTTTCCTTCTCAACAAGAAAAAAATAGAATTTTGATCCTTATACAAAAAGAATTTTTTTTTTCAAAAATAAAAAAAATGTGTTTTTTTATCATTATTAATAAACTCCAAAGAAAAAAAACTTTTCCATTATTCAAATAAAAAAAGTGTCTTTCTTCATATATCCAGTTTCGTGAACTATGCACACCTGATACTCACCTTGATGAGATACGTAGTGACCCTTACCGGGTTCAGTGATATTCTTAAGAAAAATTTTAAAATTGTGGAATCCCGACATATTCTTTATCTCTAAAGTTAAAATAGCTTTAAGGTGGTTGGTTTGTGGTTAAGTTGACATCTCATTTATACAATAAAGGTCCAAAAGAAAAGGCAAGATGACTCACAAAAATATCATGACGTCAGACAACGAAAAAAGATAAAATTAGTTAATTCCATAGGAATCTGTATCAATGAAAGAGATAGAGATGATTGATGTCTTTCTTTAGCCACAAGATCAAGAGTAATTTAAACAATTGTTTTTTAAAGTTGGTAAAATCTATGTTGAAATAATCAACATTGGAGAACTGATAGAAAATAGAATCGATTCTGGAATAGTTACAAGTCAAGTAGCCCTTAAGGCTACAACTCAGGCAATTCAGAATAGTTCAAGATACATTGGGGTCAAGAAGAAAAATTGATGATTTACCAATGATTGTGGAGAATCTGTTAAGGCTGACAAGAAAATCAGTTATTAGAATGTCAAGCTTAGTAATTCGAATGTCACTCCACTCTTCACAAAGAGAGGGTTTTGGTAGTTTGGTTTGTTTTCCTTTCTTCTATTCGAAATATTTTAGGATTATAGTTTTTTTCAGGTAATTTCTATTCAAATCGTTCAATCTTTTCTGTCAATAAAATGTTGTGTCCCTTTTATTTATTTTTGTTTTAATAGATATATTATTTGTTTGTCTTTTCTTTCTTTACACATTTTGTTCAAGGGTGATTCTAGTAATATAATATGCATGCTGAATTTTCAGCCAAATCATAATATCTAATTCAATCTTGAAATATTGGACTAAGAAGTTAAATTTGAAAAAAAACATATAAAAAAATAACTAAAGTGTTGACGTGTTTGGAGACCTAGTTACAACCTCACTTGAATATATTGAGGCAATTATTTTTGGAATAAAAAATAACTTGATCTTTAATGAGAAGGTCTACATTAAATTTTTTGAATGAGATCAGTCAGAGAATACATAGTTTCCACTGACATGAGAAGCAAAAGGGAGATAACTCTAAAAAGGCATGAGTTATCCGTGCGATAAAAGTACAACACAAGAGGACCTGTATGTTTCATAAGCATAAAAGAAGTGACTCCTGTGCATGTGCTTAGTGATAGTCAATGTTGAAAAAATGTATATGATCTTCATATTCCACTCCCAGATTGCATGTTATGTACTTGCATTTTAAGGATTGATATGTCAAAGATATTTCATTCTGCTATCCAAATGTTATGCCATTCTTTGTTACCCCTTTTTCGCTTTGATTTTATTTTCTTTCTTACCCCTCTTTTGGAATCAACATAGATTTTGAAAAAGTCAAAGAGAAAAAGAAAAAGAAAAGTGTCAAGAAAAAAATGAGTCAGAAAAAAATATCAAGTTGAAGAAAAAAAATAAAAAAATTAAGAAAAAGAACAAGATATCTAAACTACGTTTGACTTGATTTTTTCTATGACAAGATGCGTAGGAAGCCCTACTCTGGGTTTCGGTCCAACTAAGTAAGAATTTAAGTTATCTAGTATGAAATACAACTGGGAAAAAGTCATTTTCTTTATAAGTCGATTCCAATAGTTGTAAGTCTTACCCTATGTTATGTATATTTTGAGCCTCATGCCGCCCTTTCATTCTAACCCTATCCAAAAGCTAAGTCATAATCAAAGAAAGACCCTCAGATCAATCTTTAAGGATGTCAAGGCTAAGCATGTTATGGGTATATGATGTTTCATAGTTTGGACGCCACTTTCCTTCATCAGCATAAAAAATGTGAGAAAAAATAAAAATGAGAGAGTCTTATTGGTGAAAACCCTTCTGGGCACCATAAGGAGATAATGATTAATGAGGAAAATAAAAATGAGAGATTTTTATTGCTGAAACCCCTCATGGTCACCATAAGACGACTATGAGTTTAGGAAAAACAAAAATGAGAGTCTTAATGGCAAAAACCCGTTGAGGCGCCAATAGCCGAGGTGGTCTATAATCTAGAGGCAAAAAGCTCAAGAGCAGCTTGGTTTCAAATTAAATAAGTTAAAAAGTCAATAAATAATTGGGATTGAAAGATCAGGTATTTTAATTTAAAATGCATGTCATAATAACTGGAAACGGCTATCACACCCAAATAAGTTTTTCTTTCTGTCATTTTTGAAAAGGGGATATCTTTTGTCTTTTTCTTTTCTTTCAATATTTTTATTTTTTATTTTTGTGTCTTTGTTGTCAAATAAAAAAATCATTATCATCATTTTTCTTGTATTTTTGAGTCAAATTTATGTCAAGACAAGTGAGAAAGAACTTCAAAACTTGCTATCAACTCTTTCAATTGCACAAAGAAAGACAAAGGGCCGATGCATTAAGATAACATGTTTCAAAATAAAGTAAGGTACTCAAGAATGCTTGTCATCTGAAGGTTTTTGGACTCTTGGGAATATAGTAGAAGTTAAATACAGGGGCATCATGCAAGGAGAATACGATTTGAGTCAGATACCTCTGGTAGATAAAATTTAGGGTCAATAGTATAACAAGTCAACAATACCTATCAACGATTTGCCATGGAGCTGAGCATGACAAATACAAGAGCAGTTGCCCCAATATCCAAATACCATAAACCAACCACCATATTTTTAAATCCATAATTTTTCTTTGTTTAAAACAGAGATGGAATGTTGCATTCATATCAAAGGCATCAAATATTGGATACCAAAGGGTGAAATTTTGCACTTCTGCCAATGCAAGAGGTAATGTTACAACACAAGATGCTACATTACCATCATAGTAATTTTCCATCCTTGCGAGATGCTATTATTGAAACTATTCAAGGCCTTGATTCACCCTCTTTTCTAAACTTTTCAAAATGTTATGATTTGGTGACACTCGCAAAAAGTTTCTATTACAAACTGGGGCAAAAATTTTGTTTGTATTTAGTGGAATTTTATTTTCTGCTCAAAACCCTCTTGGATAATTGAAATTTAATTTTTGCCCAGGACCCTCTTAAATAATTGGATTTTATTTTAAGCTCAGGACCTCCTGAATAATGGGATTTTACTTTTCTGCTCAGGACCCTCCTGGGTAATGGAACTTTATATTCTGCTCAGAACCCTCCTAAATAATGGGACTTACTTTGAACTCAAGACTCTCCAGAATAATGTGATTTTACTTTCTGCTTATAACCCTCCTGGATAATGAGATTTTACTTTTCTACTGCGGACCCTCATGGTTAATGGAATTTTAATTTTTGCTTAGGACCCTCCTGAATAATGGGACTTTATTTTCTACTTAGGGCACTCCTAAATAATAAGACTTTATTTTTAGCTAATGACCCTCCTGGATAATGGATTTTATTTTCAGCTTAGGATCCTCCTCGATAATGGGATTTTACTTTTTTGCTCAGGACCCTCCTGGATAATGAGATTTTACATTTTGTCTTAGGACCCTCCTAAATAGTGGGACTTTATTTTTTGCTTCGGACCTTCCTAAATAATGGGATTTTACTTTTCTGCTCAGGACTCTCTAAATAATAGGTTTTTACTTTTCTTCTCAGGACCTTCCTGGATAGTATGACTTTATTTTTTACTTAGGACCCTCCTGAATAATGGGATTTTACTTTTTGCTCAGGTCCCTCCTGGATAATGAGATTTTAATTTTTTCTCTGAACCCTCCTGGATGATGGGATTTTACCTCTCTGGATAATAGGATTTTACTTTCTGCTCAGGACCCTCCTAGATAATGGGATTTTACTTTTCTGCTCAAGACCCTCCTAGATAATGGGATTTTACTTTTCTACTCAGGACCCTCCTAAATAATAGGACTTTATTTTCTGCTCAAGAACCTCTTGAATAATGGGGCTTTACTTTTTTCTTAGGTTCCCCATGGATAATGTGATTTTACTTTTCTGCTCAGGACCTTCCTGGATAATGAGATTTTACTTTTTAGCTCAGGACCCTCCTGGATAATGGGACTTTAATTCCTGCTCAGGACCCTCCTGAATAATGGGACTTTATTTTTCAGCTCAGAACCCTCCTAGATAATGGGACTTTAATTTTTGCACAATCCCTGGATAATGAGATTTTATTTTTCAGCTTAGGACCCTCCTGGATAATGAGACTTTACTTTTATAGTTCACTTTAGATTTTGAGTTAAGGAATAAATTTGAAAAACTAGAATTACTTTTAGTTTTGAAGCTTAGAAAGCTCGCCTGAAGAATAGTATAAAGAAATTGTAACTCAGGAGATCTCCTGAAGAACAAGGTGAAAAAAATCATAACTCAAGAGACCGCCTGAAGATCAGGACGAAGAAATAGCAAGTCAGGAGCCCACCTGAAGAATAAGGTGAAGAAATCATAAGTCAGGAGCCTGCCTAGAGAATAGGGTGAAGATTTTCAAGTTTAACTCAAAGTAACGACTATCTCACCACTTAAGAAGTCATGAAGATTAAAGTCAAGATTCTAGAAAAGTTGCATAGATAGGATCTTTTAGTTATATTATCATTTTTGATTTTTTTGACCCTTCCCAAGCTTTAATCTATTTTTAACATTAAATATTTAATTACGTCAAAATATTATCTTTAATTTCTTATTTCATTTTTAGTAGTTTTCATTTAAAATTTTGTGAAAAAAAATTCAAATATGGAGTTATTTTAGGACATGTTTCCATATGTTTTATTTATTTTTGTAAATAATAAGAAATTTCTTAAGAAAAATATATTTCTCTTTTAATATAGATTTTAATAAATAAGCTAGTAATTTTATTATTCTCTTAATGATATTTTATTTTAGGTTAGTTATATTTTTATTATATTTTTTAGGGTAAAAATTAATTGCTTAATATTCTTTTATTAATATAATAATAATAATAATAATAATTATTATTATTATTATTATTTATTTTATATATATTTTAAATATAAAAAGGGGGAGGGGGTAGATAATCTTATCCTAATACTACGCCAACCTCCCTATATTTCCCTCAACCTCATTCCCATGTACACCCACAACCACAACACCCAAAACTCCCTGAATGGCACACCCACGCAAACACTTATATACACAACACATACAACATACAGAAAGGAAAAGGGTAGTAACAAGAGAAATAAAGACGGACAAAACAGAGAAAAACAAGGAACAAGAGTGGAAAAGAAAAGAGAGACACAAAACCAAAATTGATAAAAAAACAAAGAGAGAAAAGTAAAGAAAAGGAGAAAAACAAAAGGAAAAAGAAAATCAACACAGAAGAGAAAACGAAAGGAAAGAGTTAGAGTTTGAGGTCGCGTTTCTGTTTCAAGTTCTCGGTGATGACTTTCTTTATTATATATTCAATTTAGATCTTCACACAAGTTCTAAGTCAAATTTGTACAATGTTTTTATGAGTTTTCATAAGAATAAAAGCAAGAACTACATTTGTTTATATGATTTTATGTATTATATAGTATTGTATATCTAGTGGTTTAAGAGATTATATGCCTGTGTGAATGCGTTATATAGTTAGCATTTTTCTTATAACCTTTCATCATTTTGGTATGTTTTGTTATCTTTCACAGTGTGTGTGTATGAATTCTCATGCATGAGAAATGTTTTTATTAGATTATATATTTGTTTGAAAAGAAAATAATAAGATAGAAAAAGTTTTTTAAAAAAATAAGAGAAGAAGGGAGATAAGAGAAAATAAAAATAATAAACAAAGTAAGAAGAAGAGAGAACAGGCGCACATCAGTACACGAAAAAAAGACAAACCAAAAAAGAGAGGAGTTTATTGAAAACAAGAAGGAAAAAGAAAGGAGGAAGAAGGTTGTACAAAGATTTTTATCATGTTTATCTATGGTTTCATTTCAAATTCTAGTTATTAATTTTTTTGATACAGTGCTCTAACAATAATATTCTAAGTCTGGTTTTTATGTGCCTTTAGAGTTTTGACATGAAAATCCCTTGTATGCTTTAGTTTATCCAATTCATTTTGTCATTACTTGAAAAACATGTTCAAAGGAGTCCATTAACTATGCCATGATTTAATATTAGTGTTTCTAGTGACAGTTATGATTTTACTCTACCGGAATTGTTTAAAAATTGTTCAAATATTTGTTTTCACTTTATTTTATTTGAGTAAGACTTGACTCATCAAATGTACAATTCATTATGACAGAAACATCACGGGTTCCTAATTATTTGGACCTTTATATTGTTCTCTAAATACGTTTAAGGCCTAATCATTAGTTAGTGTAAGAAAGAAAGAGGCGAGTTATGGAATAATTCAAAACTTGTTATAAAATAATAAAAAAGTAAAGAGAATAAAAATGAATAATATAAAAGCGTCTCGAGTTTACAAGTGACAAAGCAAATGCCTTTAATGATAGATTAGCTTTAGGCAAGTTTAATATATTTGTCTTAATTAAGAATGCGGTACAAATATCTCTCTGAGTCTTTAAAATGATTCAAGGATGCAAAAATGCACCTTGGCTAAGATCATCCTAAAGTTAACTTTTTCGGCTTAATACAATAGGTATAGACAAATTTTAGACATTAAAAATGAGTGAATTAAGTCCTATAAATGCATATCTAAATAGTTCAAGTTAAGTATAAGTTGATAAAAGTAACTGTCCTAGAACCACGGGACTCGAGGGGTGCCACATAGCTTTCCCTCGTTCAACATAATTCCTTACCCAGTCTTCTATTTTCACATACCAATAAAGAGTTATTTTATTTTGATTAGGACTTCTATAAGGTGACTTAGAACACCATAACTCAATTCCAAGTGGCGACTCTATAAATAAAACAATCCCTTTTCAATACTATCACTTTAATTGGAAAAATTCGACCACATTAAAAGGTCCCCAACAACGTCGCCAAAGATGTTTGATGTCACCCAAAACTAAATTTTAAAAAAGTATACTGCGGTCGATGTCAAATATAGTAACAAACTAGGTTGGGGTCGAACCCACAAGAAAAATGTTGAATAGTATCTCAAACATGGCAAAATCCACAATTAATATAGAAAAGTAAATGGGGGGAATTGGAAATCAAAATTAAATAGTAACAGAACATGAATGCTTAAGTTTTTAAACAATATAAGATGAACACTACGACTGTGTACCCCCTGGCTTCACAACTACGTAAAATTGTCGTACTCAATCCACCTAACCTCCTGCTTTGTATGAAAAATTGACAAGCTATGTAATATTAATAATCTTATGAATGAATTGATAGGTTTCACCATTTACCTTGTGAGTCTTAGGGTGTTGCCTTATCATCCCTTGTCTTTAACCTCACTACAACTCCAACTTTTTGAGTCTCGAGTTGATTAGACAAGGGTTGGTAGCCTCAAATCACTATTGTACTCTCTTTTTCCAACTATTGAACTTCCTTGTAAGGATGATCTCGAATACAGGAAATAACCAAGCCTCAGCAGCAACTTGAGTTCAATAAACATGAAGAGTGCAATACATGCAATGACAGTTGAAAAGATAAATCTCCTACTTTCCTTACGTAGCTAATCCGCCAGGGTTCTGACAACCATAGTCAAGGAGATTAGCCACTCATGTTTATGCAAAAATCCATGATAATCAATAAAGAACACATGTAATTAATTTCACAATAATGAAAGAGAGAAAATCCAAAGTCTTCAATTAAATTAAAACCCAAAATCTTAAGAACAAAATCTCAATGATCAAATTATGCAAAAAGTATCAAAAGTAATTTAAAAGTGCGTAACCTAATAAAGGACTAACCCTAAGGTATTTATATTGTATCAAAATAATAAGGAAATCCTAATAAAAATGTAATAGAAAAAGTATGTCGGCACTTGTTACGACTCATGTAGTCCACTCGTAAGGTCTTCTAAGAGTCGTACGGTGCTAGTCGTAAGTACTCCAGTAACTGATCGTCAGGGATTCAAGCTGTTGTTGTCCATATGATTCATTACCATGAGTCATATTCAGTCCTTATGACTAGTGGCCTTCACTCATCATCATTTAAGCCTTAGACTTTCAGAGCTTTGAACACTGGTCTTTTCATGACTTATACTTATGAGTCATAATTAGATCTTACGACTCATAGTCTTTTGTGACTTTAACTCTAAACATTGTCCTTGACTTTTGCTCTCCTTATGAATTCTCCTCACGACTTGTAGCCATATCAAACGATTGGTAGTCACTAGTCGTAGTCCTTCTTTACTTAGCTTCTCCACCTTGAATTTTGCTTCTGTTTTGGTTACGACTAAAGCTACGAGCCGTATAATGACTTTACAACTCATATGCCATACTTGTAAGATGGTCAGTCTTCTCTATTTTTAGTACTTCTTCTTTCATTTTTCATTCCAAGACCAATGTTAACCTATTTCACCCGTAACAACACATAAAACCACATCATATCCCTAAAAAATGGCCTAAGTGCAAGAATAAATTCTTTGTTTTAAGAATTGAATGTACTGTATTTCCATGGTGTATCAACACCACCAACAAAGAATGTTTACGTGTCCTCAAGTAAACCACAATTCACACCCATAACAATACAATGCTTAACTTTGAAGAATCTATGAAATATTTGGCACTCGATTCATCAGCCAGTTCAAGAACACTATTTTACGCCCTCCCATCTTGTTGTTCAAAAAATTGTTGTGTATAATGACTTGTTGAAATTATATGACATACAAGAATCTAATTATGGAATTACATTAGCAACGCAGAACAAGGCCAAGTATACACACTACTCGAATAGATAAGTATCTTGACATCATAGCCCATACACCCTTATACTCAAAGAAGCCCTATTACTTAATTTGATTCATTTTATTATTTCAGGGACTGTCTAGAGACACTCACACTCAAAAAGAAATTTTGAATGGTGTACGAAGAATGCCATAGGCTTTCTCTTATGCTCTTTACCTAAATTTTCAGATGGTCAGACTGGGATCACTAAAGGATTTTATTAGGCTTATAACTTCAGCTTGGGTTGGTTACCGTATAGTAGGGATCTTTAAAGTTACATAACCTCCTTGGCACTACGTTTTATTTGGGGTCCACTTTTTCTACCATCGTTTTATTTACTTTACCCTTGTTTCTCCATTTTATTCTATTTCATGCCTACTTTTGGATTGGGTGCGGTTCTCTTTTCTTGAATTTTTTTTTTATTTACTCGTCCTATTTATTTATCTTTCTACATTTTTTTATTTATAAATGTCTTTCCCTACACACCCCTATAATAGCCACCCTCAACATAGGTTATTTTCCTAAGTTGAGATGCACAGTGTCTAAGGAGGACCAAGGCTAAAAATAGGTGCGTTGTAGTTAAACGAAAAGGTGAAATTGGTATAAACAAAAAAATGGGTCTATTAGGCTTAAATTTTGGGATCAAGGGATTAAAATATCATTTGGTTTTGCTTTTAGGCTTGAAATTTGAAAAATAGCCTATGATCATCTCCTAAACTACCATTCTACCTTTTAGGCAAAAACAACCAGGCAAGTTCTGGATTTTGTGCACACTCGGGACTAAGTAATGCCTCACTCTCACATGGTATAGGGTCACAATGTTAGTCACTACCTATCTAGTTATCCAGATAAATTCCATAATTAATTTCATTTCTAATTCTAATGTCATTAAGAGATTCTTAGTCGTCACATGCACACAAGGATCACACAGTATTACACAAAACTTTTAGGAGAGGTATTAATTTTTTTTTTAAATTTTGCTCATCTTCTCAACTGACTATACACATCATTCTTCTCAATTAAGCATCACACACTACACATAAAAATAACACAAACATGTAGCACATGCTGGTTCATAATTTTTTTTCAGATTGTGGCCTACCGATTTTAAAATATAGCAGGTATAACCTGTGGCGACTGTGGTACACCGCAACTTCAACTAAAATCTATGTACTATTCTCAATGCATCTAGCAATGTAATACAGAGGAAGAGGACATACCTGGGCGCCCTAAAAGAGGACATACCTAGGTGCCCTAGGCACCTGCTAAAGATAAATTATAATGGGGACCTACATATTGGGCCTCACTCTTATCAACATAGGTTCCATCAACTATCAAGACTATCTCTACAGTAGTGGAACCAGTTACAGCCATGTACTATATAGTGTATCACATATCAGGGCTATGTTACTATAGCTCTCAACATTTGTGGTCAGTCTCAAACTATTATCACCGACTTCCATCTCCTGGACCCTTACCTCCAAGTACTTTTTACTTTGGATAATTTCTCACACTGCTATCTCAAAATCATCATCTTTAGTTCTACCTATCTTTATCTTTTTCTTCTTCTTCTTCTTCTTCTTTTTCTTCTTCTTCCTCTGCTTTTATTTTCAATGTCCCAAATATTTTTAGTCTCTTCTTCAGGATAGATTTTGGGATCAAAAGCATAAAGTACATTGGCCTCTCAAATAGCTCATTAACTATTTTCCACAGCTCGGATACCTCATTTTTTACTCTTTTTATATCCGAGGCCTACAGACCCGCAAGCTACCTAGTTATTCACAGCTCAAAACCATTAAGTCTGCCTTGTATTATTCTATATTTATATTCTAGTCTATTGTCAACCTAGGGTTTCACACCATTCTCCATGAATCTCACATTTTCTTTAATAGTTCCCAACCTTTTGATAATTTTATTTAAACAAGCCTAGGAAAGAATTACATACCCTGCTGGTGTAGATCTGGATAATGATGGATGTGGGGCTATAGAAGGTAGTGAAATAAGAGTGCTGGATGGGCGTGTTTTTTTAGAATGTTATGGCTCAGACTTGCCACGCTCAATTAGGACCTCTTCTACTCTAGAAAATTCAAAAGCTTCTGTACTTTCTCCTCTACTCTGTATTGCCCGAGCTAGCAATACTGTGCCTTTCTTTGCTTGCCTGGTCATGGGATTAGCTGCATCCTAAATTATCCCTAAGTTTGTGGTATTCTTTGGCTCAATAAGCTGATCAAACTCAGGAAGTTGTGGCACCCCTTCTTCCAAGCATATCTGAGTTATCAAACATGGGAATTCGAGAACCAATTTTTCTTTGCCCATTGCTCGATCCCATATCTCTCTAGATATGAACTGTCCCACATGAAACTCATAACCTACCATCATTCTTGCTATACATGTTGCGCGTACTAGACTGTCCATATTTTTTCTAGTAGCAGGACACAATCTACGTTGAGCCAATGTCCACCATGCCTTGACCTCAAAACTCAGAGTCTACTTTGCAATCTGCTATGAGATTAATTCTAGGCCCTCTACCACCTAATTAACTTCTTCCCTATTTATAGCAATCAAACTCGCTATCCACTGGAAGTGCATTATCTTATCAGCCGACCCTATTTTCTTCTTTGTAACTTTCCGCGTTTCTTCTATGTGGTACTCAATCTCAACTGTGTTTAGTGGTGGCTGGAAATCTAGTCTGTTAAAGAACCTCAAGATAGTTTGTGGGTAAATGTTCACTCACAATCCTCGAATAATCAATGATGTAATTGGATCCCCACCTTTTCACAAATTTCCCTGTTGATATTGTCTCTTAAACTCTTTTTTATAGGTTGCGTAAAATTCCTACACCAATGCAGGACTAAACTTTCCCGGTTCTGAGGTCATCCACTAAAGTTTGTACTACTAAAATCTGGCTTCGAACTTAGGCATCTTAGACATGCCTTCTGTAGTTAACCTTCTTTCAAGATAGAGTCCCCTCTTTATTTTTCCTATAAAGGGGTTTATTCTTATCCCATCATTGTAGGTATCCTGCATGACAGGTGTAATACCCCAAACTTTTCTTAAGCTTAATTTATCCTTAAGATGGTTAAGGAATGACTTCCTAAGTGAGTATCATTTGAACCAAATAGAATTTCCCTAATTTTTACTTTTATCATGTGGACAATTTAATTAGCTTTCCAATGATATAATATCGGTCCAAATTTGATAAAGTAGCAAGAAGTTATGGCTAATTTAAGTCCTAGTCATAAAACAACATCATTTTAGTGCTTAGCGCATTGCGGAGAGGGTCTATTTGATAATTTTCAATTTCCATTGGAACTCCGCGATAGCATTGCGTTGCACTGAATTTATAGGTCCCAACAAATAGGACAATGCGATAGCACCGCATCGTGGTGACCCCCAGAATCCTTTTTGTCAAATTTCAGTGAGCTACAACGATAGTGGCACATCGCGGTGGCCCATAAAATTGGGTTTTCCAGTTTAATTTTTTCAGCTTCATACAAAAGTTAAAAAGGGGCACTCAGGACTTTTTTCAAGCCTCTTAATCCGTATAAACAATAGATTTGAATCATTCCAAGCATTTTATGAGTTTTTCTTACGATTTTTCTCAAAGAAAAACTCTAAGTACCGAAAACCTCTTCCAAGGATCTCAAGAATTCACCATAGATTTACCAAGTTGAGTTAAGATTCAAGGTTCCCAAGTCAAGGTCTTCAAGAACCCTCATCCACAAGTACGAGAAAGAGTCTCAAGCAAGTTTATCCACCCAAGTTCATAACCTGAGGTATGTGGGGTTTGAACAAGAACATTTTTTCAGTTCTTGTGCTCAAAGTATTTTTTCATAAAAGATTTTAATGTTTCAAGATGAATTATGACTAAATTTCTATATTTCAAGTATATGAGATTATGGATTCATTCATGTCTTGAATTATATGATACTACACCTATTTCATGATTTGAATTAAGAATTAATGTTATGAATTGCATATTCCTTCCATGATTGATGTTTGTAATACTCTTAAGATTGAAGACATGATTTACCCTCTATTTTGAATTGAGATTTCTTGAATATATTAACATACTTTAAGGTCTAAGAATTAATTTTGATATATTATATAGTATATCAAGAAGGTATTGATATCTCCATATCATTGAAGTTTTAAAACTTGTTAAAGATAGTCTACCAAATTTTAAAGAAAAGAGTTGATTTTGATCCTAAGTTAAGAAAAGAATCCACATCTTGTGATTTAAGTTAAAGGGAAGTCTATTGTCTCCCATTTTATAATGTTGAATTGTATAAGGTAAATGTTTCCTAAAAGTTCTGAGCCTAGTATGGGAGTAGTCCTTAGCACTGAGTTGGGCTTGATTCCGACGTGTCATGCCCAAAAACTATGAGCCACCATAGGATTTGATTTACCCTAAGTGGGTTAAGCTAGTGATCAATGAAGTAAAGATTCTACTCCAATGAAAAGGATAGAACAGCTCTCCCCAATGTGGGCAAGACATTGGACTCCATGTGTCTCACATGATTTATGTCAGTAACACGAATCTCCCAAAGTAGTCCCTACTCTACTTTAAGTAAAAGTACATGTATTTCGAAAGCTATGATTCTAATATTTCTAAGAATCTCAATTTCTATAATCTTTAAGTTTCAAAGAAGCTCCTTGTTTTCCCTAAGATTAAAATGTATGTTTTGAAGGTTGTCGTTTTAAGACTTTATCTAGTTTAAAAGCTTTAGATCAAAGAAAGAGTACAAATTTAGAATAAAGTGAAATAACTCATGTAGATTTATATGGTATGTTTTCTTTTCATGTTTTATGAGGATCTTATTCAATCTATGTGAGTCACTTATTATAGCATGCATGTTTTCTATAAAGAC
This sequence comes from Capsicum annuum, assembly GCF_002878395.1. Classification (NCBI taxonomy): domain Eukaryota; kingdom Viridiplantae; phylum Streptophyta; class Magnoliopsida; order Solanales; family Solanaceae; genus Capsicum; species Capsicum annuum. The sequence goes on from NC_061114.1 coordinate 40,505,566, forward strand.
TTATGATATGGATTATTTAATTGCATACACCCCTATATACTCAGTACATATCAATGTGTTGTGCCACATATATCTATGAGCAAGAGGCTACAAGATGTTTTAGGAAAAAGTTATTTCTTTCCTTCAGATTCTATCATGCCTACAGTTGTCTCTCCCAACTATTGATTCGTGCTTTGTTATTTAAAAAATGCCTCCCCGAAGAGCGAATGCCTACAGAAACAAGAATGAATAATCCCAGCCTATTGATCCGTTGAATGATGCTATGTCTCACATTAAGTTTTGGGCTGCTTTTTAGGCGCCAACCCAAGAAATCACCATAAATGTTTAGGCTAATAACCAAGTCGCAGTTTCACACTAGTAAGGAGATGATTTAGCCGCTGCTTGGATTCGTGATTTCATGAGGATGAACCTGTTAGAGTTTTATGAGTCAAATATTGGTGAGGACCCATAGTTGTATATCGAGGAGGTAAGAAAGATCACCCAAGTGATGTATGTCTCAGAGAAATAAAGTGTTAAGATTATGTCTTACAGGTTGAAGGACATTGTTTATAATTGGGTTGTTGCATGGAAGAAGAATAGAGGGGAAAATAATGATCTCGTTACGTGGCAGGTATTCCAAGATGCATTTTTTTACAAGTACTTCCCACTAGAGATGAAGGAAGAAAATACAGAGGAATTCATGAACTAAAGGTAGGGATCCATGACTATTAAGGAGTACTGCTTGAAGTTCAACCAGTTAGCCAAATATGCTCCTGATTTGATTTCTGACACCTGAGCTAGTATGAGTAAGTTTGTGACTAGAGTACTTAGAATGGTGTTGAAAGTGTGTAGGATTTTATGCTTAATAGGGACATAGATCTTACTAGGTTGATGATTCATTCCCAGCAAATAGAGGTAGACAAGATAAGTGAAAGAGATAGAGTAAGGGGACACAAGAGGGCCAGATCTGAGCAGCATGAGTATGGTTAGGCTAGGTCCCATGGAGGGAATATTCCAAAGTTTTAGAGCTATTATACTATGCCAAGACCTTAATAAGCTAGTGTCCCCATGCCCAAAAATAGGAAGGAGCAAGAGAACAGGCCTTCTATGTCCAAGTCCTAGAACAGTGTAAGTAATAGGCCTTATTATCCTCTCTTTGCTAAGGGTGGTAGAACCCATCTCTGAGAGTGTTTGGCCAAACAGAGGGGTTGTTTTGGTTGAGGAAAGTTGGGCTACAGATGTAAAGAGTATCCGTATGTGAAGTAGGGGAAAAAGGATGTATGATCTCAGAATCAGGCTAATTATACCAAAGCTTCTTTAGCCTATCCAGATCCTCCTCAGGGTGCTTCTTCCAGTAATGCTGGTGGTCAGCACCAGAATAGGTTCTATGCCTTACCATTCCATCAGGAGTAGGAGCATTCTCCCAACATTGTTACTGGTATGCTCTGCGTCTTTCACTTAGACGTTTATATGTTGTTGGACCCCGGGTCAAGTTTCTCTTATGTGACCCCACTTGTAGCTGTGAGTTTTGAAATGTGTCCCAAAAAGATTCCTGAGCCTTTCCTAGTTTCTACTCTAATGGAGGAGTCAGTTGTTACCAAACAAGTATATAAAAAGTATCTCGTTACTGTTGTTCATAGAGTTATGCTTGCTGATTTGATAGAGTTAGACATGGTGGATTTTGACCTTATTCTGGTATGGATTGGCTTTATTCCTGCTAAGCGTCTATATACTGTCGTACCCATATAGTTAAGTTTTAGTTTCTGAATGAGCCAGTCTTTGAGTGGTCCGGGATTTCAGTATCTCCTACGAGTCATTTATATCCTATATCAAAGCCAGAAAGTTAATATCTAAAGATTACATTTATCATCTAGTTCAAGTTAAGGATACTAGGTTCGAGTTTCCAATAATTCAGCCAGCCAACATTGTTAATGAGTTTCTTGATGTTTTTATGAAAGAACTCCCAAGGGTACCTCTCGATAGAGAGATAGAATTTAGGATTGACCTTCCTCCCTATACTCAACCTATTTCTATTCTTCCCTACCGTAAGGCACTTACAAAGATTAAGGAGTTGAAAAAACAACGTAAAGATCTTTTAGACATAGGTTTTATTAGGATTAGTGTGTCATCTTGGGGTGCACCTGTTCTATTCGTGCAAAATAAAGATGGTTCTTTGTGTATGTGCATTGACTATCATCAGCTTAATAAGGTCACAGTCAATAATAAGTATCCTCTCCCAATAATCGATGACCTGTTTGATCTGTTGCAAGGTGCGAGTGATTTCTCGAAGATTGACCTTAGATCCAGCTATCATCAACTTAAAGTAAGGGAATGTGATTCCCAAAGACAGTCATCCGAACCCATTATGGTCACTTTGAGTTTCTAGTCATGTCTTTTGGGCTAACTAATGCTCTAGCGTCTTTCATAGACCTCATGAATCGAGTGTTCAAGTAGTATCTTGATATGTTTGTCATAGTGTACATAAATAATATCTTTGTTTACTCTCGTATCGAGAATGACCATGCAGATCATCTTAGAATTGTCATGCAAACTCTTAGAGATCAGGTGTTGTTCGCTAAATTTTGCAAGTGTTAATTTTGCCTAAGATTAGTAGCCTTTTTGGGTCATATTATTACAACCGAAGGCATGAAAGTTAATCCCCAAAACATAGAAGCCGTAAGAAATTAGCCTAGACCTATCACTCAATCTTACATTAGGAGTTTCTTAGGTCTAGCTGGCTATTACTTCCGTTTTGTTGAAGGTTTATTTTCTATTGCGTCTCCCATGACCCAATTGACCCAAAAGAAAGTTAAGTTACTTTGGTCGGATTCATGTGAGAAGAGTTTTCAGGGGTTGAAGACTTTACTCACTTCAGCCCAGTGTTGACTTTGCATGATGGTACGGATAGTTATGTGGTGTATTGTGATGCCTCTAAAGTTGGTTTGGGTTGTGTGTTGATGTAGAGAGGTAAGGTTATAGCCTATGCCTTTGGAAAGTTGAAGCAACATGAGAGGAATTACCCAAACCATGATTTGGAATTAGCTACTGTAGTGTTTGCTTTGAAATTTTGGAGACTTATCTTTATGGTGTTTATGTGAACGTGTTCACCAATCAAAAAATCCTGCAGTACGTGTTTTATAAGAGGGAGTTAAATCTTAGGTAGAGGACACGGTTAGAAATACTAAAAGATTATGATATGAGTGCATTGTATCACCCGGGCAAGGACAATATAGTGCTACATGCCCTTAGCATGTTGTCCACCGGTAGTGTTACTGAGGTAGAGAAAGGTAAGGACGAGTTAGCTCGTGATGTGCCTCGTTTGGCTAGATTAGGCGTTAGGTTTCTTTATTGCGCTGAGGGGAGTATTTTTGTGCAGAGTAGTTTCGAATCCACTTTATTTGAAAAAGTAAAGGAGAGGCAAGACTTTGATACTAGTTTGGTCAGACTGAAGGAGTCAGTTAAGGACAAAAAGGTAGAGTTTTTCTCCAAAGGGGGAGATTGAGTGTTGAGATTGCAGGGTAGATTATGTGTTCCTTATGTTGATGATGTGAGATAGAGAATTAAGACTAAAATGTATGGTGCACGGTATTCTATTCATCCGGGTGGTACCAAGAAGTACCGCAACTTGCGGGAAATCTATTGGTGGAGTAGTATGAATAAGAATATAGCTGAGTTCGTAGCTAAGTGTGCAACTTGCCAACAGGTCAAGGTATAGCACCATAGACCTAGTGGTGTGATACAAGAGTTTAATTTACCCATTTGGAAGTGAGAAGAGATAAATATGGATTTCATGACTAGTTTACCTCTCTCCTGATACCATCATAATTCTATTTGGGTTATTGTAGAAAGGCTGACTAAGTCTATGCATTTCTTGCCTGTGCACACAACTTATACTACTGAGGATTTTGCTAGACTGTATATTCTGGAGTTAGTCAAGCTGCATGGAGTTCCTTTTTCTATAATCTCAGATAGGGGTACTCAATTCACCCTCAGTTTTAGAGAGCTTTTCAGAGGGGTCTTGGTACCCAAGTGTATCTTAGTTCCGCGTTTCATCTACAGGCTGATGGTCAGGCTGAGAGAACCATCCAAACTTTGGAGGATATATTGAGGGCATGTGCCCTTGATTTCAAAGAAAGTTGAGACAAGTATTTTCCACTGATTGAGTTTGCGTATAATATTAGTTACCAATCTAGTATCAAGACAGCACCATTTGAGGCTTTGTATGAAAGAAGGTGTAGGTCACCCTTAGGTTAGTATGAAGTGGATGAAGCTGCTATGATTAGACCTGATGTCGTATTTAAAGATATGGAGAAGGTGAGATTGATTAGATAAAGGTTGAAGATAGCGCAGAGTTGTCAAAAGTCATAAACAGACGTGAGAAGAATGGATCTTGAGTTTGAAGTTAATGACTTGGTGTATCTAAAAATTTCACCCATGAAAGGGGTGAAAAGGTTTAGGAAGAAGGGAAAGCTTAGTCCCCGTTATATTGGTCCGTACAGAGTTCTTAACCGTGTTGGGAAACTAGGTTATGAAGGTTAGTTGCTGGCAGAGTTGTCAGCTGTTCATCTGATCTTTCATGTCTCCACGCTAAAGAAGTACATTGTGATTTCGTTGTTGTGTACCCTTGAGAGCACATATATCCCAACTAGCCTTTTTTTTGATGAGATTCCAGTTGAGATTCTAGACCACAAGATCTGTAGACTGAGGAACAAAGAGGTTCCCTTGGTCAAAGTGTTATGGTGAAACCAGTCAGTTGAGGGCTCTACTTAGGAAGCTGAGTCGGATATGAGATCCAAGTACCCACCCCTATTTTCCATAAGTTTAGATCAAGCCGAAGGTACCTTTTATCTTAATTCAGTACCTTTCTAATCAAAGATTCAACTATATAGCTATTCTTATTATGAATCATGCATTCTCTGAAATATTGAAGAGTTTAGAATGATATAGATTTAGTTTAACCATTTGTTTCAGCTGTGTATCCTTGGTTTTCTCTATATTCTTATCTTAACTAGTGATATTCGAGGACAAATGTTCCTAAGGGGGAGATATTATAATATCCCGAACTTTTCTCAAGCTTAATTTTACCTTGAGAAGGTTAAGGAATGACTTCCTAAGTGACTATCATTTTAACCATATAGAATTTCCATAATTTCGACTTTTATCATGTAGAAAATTTAATTAGCTTTTCAACGATATAAGATCCATCCAAATCCAATAATCGGGCAAGACGTTATGGATAATTTAAGTCCTAGTCGTAAAACAACGTCATTTTAGTGCTTGGCGCATCGCGGAGAGGGTCTATGCGGCAATTGTCAATTTTTAGTGGAACTCCATGATAGCGGTCCGTCGCACTGAAGATCCAGGTCCCAACTAGTGGGACAGTACGATTGTACTGCGTCGTGGTGACCTCCAGAATCCCATTTTTCAAATAACAGTGAGCCACAGTGATAATGGCGCATTGTGGAGGCCCATAATATCGGGTTTTCCAATTCAATTTTTCTAGTTTCATATAGAAGTTAAAAAGAGGCACTTTGGACTTTTGCCAAGCCTCTTAAACCAAACAAACATCTTATTTTAAGTCATTCCAACTATTATATGAGGTTTTCTTAAGATTTCTCTCAAACAAAAACCCTAAGTAACCAAAACCTATTCTAAGGATATCACGAATACCATAGATTTACCTAGTTAAGTCAAGATTAAAGGTTCCCAAGTCAATGTCTTCAAGAAACCTAATCCAAAAGTACGAGAAAGAGTCTTAAGAAAGTTTATCCACCTAAGTTCATAACCTGAGGTTTGTGGGGTTTGAACAAGAACACTTCTTCCATTCTTGTGCGCAAAGTTTTGGTTTTTCTTAAATGATTTTAATGTTTCAAGATGAATTCTGCCTAAATTTCTATATTTCAAGTATATGAGATTATGAATTTGTTCAAATCTTGAATTATATGATACTACACCTATTTTATGATTTGAATTGAGAATTAATGTTATGAATTGTATATTCCTTCCCTGATTGATGCTTGGAATACTCTTAAGATTGAAGTCATGATTTACCCTCTATTTTGAATTTAGATTTCTTGAATATATATAAATTTTCAAGGTTCAAGAATGAATTTTGATATATTCGATAGTATTTCAAGAATGGTATTGATATCTCTATATCATTGAAGTTTCAAAGCTTGTTAAAGATAGTTTACCAAAGTTTAAAGAAAAGAGTTGATTTTGATCCTAAGTTAAGAAAGGAATCAACATCTTGTGATTTAACTTAAAGGGAAGTATATTGGCTCCTATTTCATAATGTTGAATTGTAAAAAGGTGGATTTTCCTAATAGTTCTGAGCCTAGTATGGGATTTGTCCTTACCACCGAGTTGTTCTTGATTCTGAGGTCTCATGCCTCAAAACTACGAGCCACCATAGGATTTGATTTACCCCAAGTGGGTTACTCTAGTGATCACTAAAAGTAATGGTTTTACTCCAATGGCAAGGATAGAAAAGCTCTCCCCAACATGGGCAAGAAGTTGGACTCCATGTGGCTCACATGGTTTATGTCAGTTAGAAGAATCTCCCAAATAGTCCCTAATCTACTTAAAGTAAAAGTACATGTATTTCAAAAGTTATGATTGTAATATTTCTAAGTTTCTCAAGTGCTATAATCTTTATGTTTTAAAGAAGCTCCTTGTTTTCCATAAGATTAAAGTGTATGTTTTGAAGGTTGTCCTTTTAAGACTTTATCTAGTTTACAAGCTTCAGATCAAAGAAAGAAGACATATTTAGAATAAAGTGAAATAACTCACATGATTTACATGGTATGTTTTCTTTTCATGTTTTATGAGGATCTTATTCAAGCTATGTGAGTCACCTATTACAACATGCCCGTTTTCTATTAAGACTTATGATATGGATTATTTAATTGCAAACAGCCCTATATACTCAGTACATTTCCAAGTGCTGACCCACATATACGTCTATCTGCTATATTGTCTTATAATGCAGGTTCAGGTGCTCAGTCCCAGCATCGTTAGTGACTCCCGAGTACCTTTGTCTACATTTCTACAGTGGTAAGTCCTCATGGTTCAAGGACCTATCTTCAAAACTCTTAGTATTTTAGTAGATATAGTATTACTTACAGTTCAGTTTGAGTCAGTTGGGGACCAATCCTAATGGCTCTCTTGTTCATGGAGTAGTAAAGGCTTTGTTAAACTAGTTATCCGATTATTAGTATGTTGAATATCCCAGTATTGTGGCTGTTCAGACATAGTATTTTCTTTTGTATTTATTATGACTATAATGTAATGGTACCAGTGATGGTTTTATTCCTCTTTAGGTATGCTTTTGATGTAGTAGTAGGCTTAAAGGGTTATATTGGGGCTACTTGTATCCCTAAGCACCGTGTGACATCTTGGGACCTATTTTCGGGGCATAACAAACTTGGTATCAGATCCTAAGGTTTAAGGAGTCCTAGGGAGTCTGACAAGCCACGTTAAGTAGAGTCTTGATCATCGGTGTGTAGTGTGTCACATTTATGAGTAAGAGGCTATAAGAAGTTTTTGGAAAAAGTTATTTCTTTTTCTTTCAGATTCTATTGTACCTACAGTTGTCTTTCCCAGTTATTGATTTGTGCTCTGTTATTCAGAAAATGACTCCCCAAAGAGCGAATGTTTGTAGAAATAATAATGACAACCCCAGCCTGTTGATCGCTTGAATGAGGCTTGTCTTATTCTAAGTTTCCTAGATCTTTTCAAGTGCTAGCCCACGCATTCACCGTGAGTGTCCATGCCAATAACCAAGCCGTAGTTCTCCGCCAGCAAGGAGATGAGTTAGCTGCTCCTAGTATCTATGATTTCATGACGACGAGTCTGCCAGAGTTTTATGAGTCTAAGACTATTGATAATTCATAGTTGTATCTTAAGGAGGTAAGAAATATTACCTTAGTGATGTATGTCTCGGAGGAAGAAAGTGTTGAGCTGGCATCTTACAGGTTTAAGGACATTACTTATGACTGGGATTTTGCATGGAAGAAAAATAGAAGGGAAGATGATTGTCCCGTTACTTGGCAGGTGTTCCAAGATGCATTCGTGGAAAAGTTCTTCCCGCTAGAAATGAGGGAAGCAAAGATAGAGGAATTCATGAATAGAAGGCAGGGCTCCATGACTGTTAAGGAGTACTGCTTGAAGTTCAACTAGTTAGCCAAATATGCTCTTAATTTAATTTCTGACACCAAAGCTAGTATGCATAAGTTCATGACTGGAGTATCTGGATGGGTGTTAAAAGAGTGTAGGGCTGCTATGCCTAATAGAGACATGGATCTTGCTAGGATGATGGTTCATTCCTAGCAAATAAAGGCATAAAAGATAAGGGAAAGAGATAGAGTAAGGGGAAACAAGGGGGCTAGATCCGAGCTTCATGAGTATGGTCAGGATAGTTCCTATAAAGGGAATCATCCAAAGTTTTAGAGTCGTTCTTCTATGCCAAGACCTTACTAAGATAGTGCTCCCGTGCCCAGAAATAGGAAGGAGCAAGAGAACAGGCCTTCTATGTCCAAGTCCCAGAATAGTGTAACTAATAGGCCTTATTATCCTCCCTGTGCTAAGTGTGGTAGGACCCATCTCTGCGAGTATTTGGCCAAACAGAGGGGTTGTTTTGGTTAAGGAAAGTTGGGCTACAGATTTAAAGAGTATCCGCATGCCTAGAAGGGGAACAGAGATGTATGACCTTAGACTCAGGCTAATTATGCCTAAGCTTTTTTAGCCCGTATAGCTCCTCCTCAGGGCGCTTCTTCCAGTAATACTCGCGGTCAGTGCCAGAATAGGTTCTATGCCTTACCAGCCCATCAAGAGTAGGAGAATTCTCCCGATATTATTACTGGTATGCTCCGCGTCTTTCACTTTGATGTTTATGTGTTGTTGGACCCCGGGTCAAGTAGCTCTTATGTGACCCCACTTGTAGCTGTGAGTTTTAAAATGTGTCCCAAAAAGATTCCTGAGCCTTTCCTAGCTTCTACTCTAATGGGGGAGTCAGTTGTTGCCAAACAAGTTTATAAAAAGTATCCCATTACTGTTCTTCATAGAGTTATACTTGCTAATTTGATAGAGTTGGGCATGGTGGATTTTGACCTTATTCTGGGTATGGATTGTCTTTATTCCTGCTAAGCGTCTATAGACTATCGTACCCATATGGTTAAGTTTTATTTTTTGGATGAGCCAGTCTTCGAGTGGTCTGGGAGTTCAATATCTCCTATGAGTTATTTATATCCTATCTCAAAGCTAGAAAGTTAATATCCAAAGATTACAGTTATCATCTATCTCAAGTTAAGGATACTAGGTTCGAGTCTCTAACAATTCAGTCAGCCAAAATTTTTAATGAGTTTCCTGATGTTTTTCTTGAAGATCTCCCAGGGGTACCTCCGGATAAAGAGATAGAATTTAGGATTGACCTTCTTCCTGATACTTAAGCTATTTCTATTCCTCCCTACCATATGGAACTTATAGAGCTTAAGGAGTTGAAATAACAGCTCAAAGATCTTTTAGACAAATATTTTGTAAGGGTTAGCGTGTCACCTTGGGGTGCACCTATTCTATTCATGCAAAATAAAGATTGTTCTTTGTGTATGTGAATTGACTATCATCAACTTAATAAGGTCACAGTCAAGAATAAGTATTGTCTCCCAAGAATCGATGACCTATTTGATCAGTTGCAAGGTGCGAGTGATTTCTCGAAGATTGACCTTAGATCCAGCTATCATCAACTTAAAGTAAGGGAGTGTGATAACCCATAGACAGTCATTGGAACCCGTTATGGTCACTTTGAGTTTCTAGTCATGTCTTTCGGGCTAACTGATGCTCCAACGGCTTTCATAGACCTTATGAATGGAGTTTTCAAGCAGTATATTGATATGTTTTTCATAGTGTACATAGATGATATCCTTGTTTACTATCATACAGAGAATGACCATGCGGATCATCTTTGAATTGTCATGCAAACCCTAGAGATTATTTGTTGTTCGCCAAATTCAATAGGTGTGAATTTTGGCTAAGATTAGTAGCCTTTCTGGGTCATATTATTATAATCGAAGGCATTAAAGTTGATCCCCTAAACATAGAAGCTGTAACAAATTAGCCTAGACCTACCCCTCAACCTTACATTAGGAGTCTCTTAGGTCTAGCTAGCTATTACCGCTGTTTTGTTGAAGGTTTCTTTTTTATTACATATCCCATGACCCAATTGACCCAAAAGAAAGTTAAGTTCCTTTGGTCAGATTCATGTGAGAAGAGTTTTCAGGAGTTGAAGACTTTACTCACTTCAGCCTAGTGTTGACTTTGCATAATGGGACAGATGGTTTTGTGGTGTATTGTGATGTCTCTTGAGTTGGTTTGGGTTGTGTGTTGATGCAGAGAGGTAAGGTTATAGCCTATGCCTTTGGAAAGTTAAAGCCACATAAGAGAAATTACCTAACCCATGATCTGGAATCAGCTGCTGTAGTGTTTTCTTTGAAAATTTGGAGACATTATGTTTATGGTGTTCATGTGGACGTGTTCACCGATCACAAAATCTTGTAGTACGTGTTTTCTCAGAGGGAGTTAAATTGTAGGTAGAGAATATGGTTAGAAATACTAAAAGATTATTCTATGAGTACGTTGTATCACCCGGGCAATGCCAATATAGTGGCAGATGCCCTTAGCATGTTGTCTATCGGTAGTGTTACTCAGGTAGAGAAGGGTAAGGAAGAGGTAGCTCGTGATGTCCATCATTTGACTAGATTAGTCGTTAGGTTTCTTGATTTCGCTGAGGGGCGTATTTTTGTGCAGAGTAGTTTCGAATCCTCTTTAGTTTCAGAAGTAAAGGAGAAACAAGACTTTGATGCTAGTTTGGTCAGACTAAAGGAGTCAGATAAGGACCAAAAGGTAGAGGTTTTCTCCCAAGGGGGAGATTGGGTGTTGAGATTGTAGGGTATATTGTGTGTTCCTTGTGTTGAAGATGTGAGGCAGAGAATTATGACTAAAATTCATGGTGCACGGTATTCTATTCATCCCGGTGGTACCAAGAATTACCGCAACTTATGGGAAATCTATTGGTGGATTAGTATGAATAAGAATATAGCTGGGTTCGTAGCTAAGTGTGCAACTTGCCAACAGGTCAAGGTATAGCACCATAAACCTAGTGGTGTGACACAAGAGTTTAATTTACCCACTTGGAAGTGAGAAGAGACAAATATGGATTTCGTGACTAGTTTACCTCTCTCCTGATGCCATCCTAATTCTATTTGGGTTGTTGTAGAAAGGCTGACTAAGTCTGTACATTTTTTGCCTGTGCACACATCTTATACTACTGAGGATTGTGCTAGACTGTATATTCTGGAGTTAGTCAAGCCGCATGGAGTTCCTTTTTATACCATCTCAGATAGGGGTACTCAATTCACCATCAGTTTTAGAGAGCTTTTCAGAGGGGTCTTAGTACCCAAATACATTTTAGTTCCGCATTTCGTCCACAGGATGATGGTCAGGCTAATAGGACCATCCAAACTTTGGAGAATATGTTAAGGGCATATGCCCTTGATTTCAAAGGAACTTGGGATGAGTATTTTTCACTGATTGAGTTTGCATATAATATTAGTTACCATGCTAGTATCAAGATGGCACCATTTGAGGCTTTGTATGGTAGAAGGTCTAGGTCACCCTTAGGTTATTTTGAAGTGGGTGAAGCTGCTATGATTGGACCTAATGCCATATTTAAAACTATGGAGAAGGTGAGATTGATTAGAGAAAGGTTGAAGATAGCGTAGAGTCGTCAAAAGTCATATACAGATGTGAGAAGAAGGGATCTTGAGTTTGAAGTTAATGACTTGGTGTATCTGAAAATTTCACCCATGAAAGGGGTTAAAAGGTTTGGGAAGAAGGGAAAGCTTAGTCCCCATTATGTAGGTCCGTACAGAGTTCTTAACCGTGTTGGGAAACTAGCTTATGAAGGTTAGTTGCCGGAAGAGTTGTCATCTGTTCATCCGGTCTTTCATGTCTCCATGCTTAAGAAGCACATTTGTGATTCCATTGTTGTGGACCCTTGAGAGCATAGATATTCTGACTAGCCTTTCATTTGATGAGATTCTAGTTGAGATTCTAGACCACTAGATCTGTAGACTGAGGAACAAAGAGGTTCTCTTGGTCAAAGTGTTATGGTGAAACCAGTCAGTTGAGGGCTCTACTTAGGAAGCCGAGTCAGATATGAGATCCAAGTACCCACCCCTATTTTCCATAAGTTCAGATCAATCCGAAGGTTCCTTTTATCTCAATTCAGTACCTTTCTAATCAAAGATTCAACTATATAACTATTCTTATTATGAATCATGCATTCTCTGAAATGTTGAAGAGTTTAAAATGATATAGATTCAGTTTAGCCATTTGTTTCAGCTGTGTATCCTTGGTTTTCTCTATATTCTTAGCTTAACTAGCGATATTCGAGGACGAATGTTCCTAAGGGGGAGATATTATAATATCCCAAACTTTTCTCAAGCTTAATTTCACCTCGAGAAGGTTACGGAATGACTTCTTAAGTGACTATCATTTTAACCATATAGAATTTCCATAATTTCAACTTTTATCATGTAGAAAATTTAATTAACTTTCCAACGATATACGATCTGTCCAAATCCAATAATCGGGCAAGAAGTTATGGCTAATTTAAGTCCTAGTCGTAAAGCAACGTCATTTTAGTGCTTGGCGTGTCGCGGAGAGGGTCTATGTGATAATTGTCAATTTTTAGTGGAACTCCATGATAGCGGTATGTCATGCTGAAGATCCAGGTCCCAACCAGTGGGACACCGCGATAGCACTGCGTCGTGGTGACCTTCAGAATCCCATTTTTCAAATATCAGTGAGACACAGTGATAATGGCGTGTTGTGGAGGCCCATAAAATCGGATTTTCCAATTCAATTTTTCTAGTTTTGTACAGAAGCTAAAAAGGGGAACTTTGGACTTTTGCCAAGCCTCTTAAACCATACAAACATCTGATTTGAAGTCATTCCAAGTATTATATGAGGTTTTCTTAAGATTTCTCTCAAACAAAAACCCTAAGTACCCAAAACCTCTTCCAAGGATCTCAATAATTCACCATAGATTTACCTAGTTGAGTCAAGATTCAAGGTTCCCAATTCAAGGGCTTCAAGAAACCTCTTCCAAAAGGAGTCGTAGGGAGTCTGACAAGCCACGTTAAGTAGAGTCTTCATCATTGGTACGTAGCGCATCACATTTATGTGCAAGAGGCTACAAGAAGTTTTAGGAAAAATTTATTTGTTTTCTTCAGATTCTATCGTACCTACAGTTTTCTCTCCCAGCTATTGATTCATGCTCTGTTATTCAGAAAATGCCTCCCCAAAGAGCGAATGCCCGCAGAAACAATAATGACAACCCCAACTTGTTGATCCCTTGAATGAGGCTTGTCTCATGCTAAGTTTTGGGTAGCTTTTTAGGTGCTAGCCCATGCAGTTTTATGTGTTCAGGACAATAACCAAGACGCAGTTCCCCACCAGTAAGGAGATGATTTAGCTGTTGCTAGTATCCATGATTTTATGACGATGAACTTGGCAGAGTTTTATGGGTCAAAAGATGGTGATGACGCATAGTTGTATCTTGAGGAGGTAAGGAATATTACCTAAGTGATGTATATCTCGGAGGAAGAAAGTGTTGAGCTGGCATCTTATAGGTTTAAGGATATTACTTATGACTGGATTTTGGATGGAAGAAAAGTAGAGGGGAAGATGATTCTCCTGTTACTTGGAAGGTGTTCCAAGATGCATTCTTGGATAAGTTCTTCATGCTAGAGATGAGGAATTCATGAACATAAGGCAGGGCTCCATGACTGTTAAGGAGTACAGCTCGAAGTTCAACTAGTTAGACAAATATGATTCGTACATAATTTCTAACACCCGAGATAGTATAAGTAAGCTCTTGACTGGAGTATCTAGACTGGTGTTGAAAGAGTGTAGGGCTGCTATGCTTAATAGGGACATGGATCTTGCTAGGCTGATGATTCATGCCTAGTAAATAAAGTCATACAATATATAGGAAAAAGATAGAGTAAGGGATAATAAAAGGGCAAGATCCGAGCAGCATGAGTATGGTCAGGCTAGGTCCCTTGGAGGGAACCTTCCATAGTTTTAGAGCCATTCATCTATGCCAGGACCTTCATAAGCTAGTTCTCCCATTCTTAGAAATAGGCAGGAGCAAGAAAACAGGCCTTCTATGTCCAAGTCCCAGAATACTGTAAGTAATAACCCTAATTATCCTCCCTGTGCTAAGTGTGGTAGGACCCATCCCATCGAGTGTTTGGCTAAATAGAGGGGTTTTTTTGGTAGAGGAAAGTTGGGCCACAGACTTAGCGATTGTCTACATGCCAATTAGGTGAACAAAGATGTACAACCTTAGACACAGGCTAATAGTCCCCCATCTCCTATAGCCTGTCCAGCTCCCCCTTAGGGAGTATCTTCCAGTACTGCTGGAGATTAACGCTAAAATAGGTTCTATGCTTTACCATCCCATTAGGAGAAGAAGGATTCTCCCAACGTTGTTACTGGTATGCTCTGCGTCCTTCACTTTGATGTTTATGTGTTGTTGGACCCCGGGTCAAGTTTCTCTTATGTGACCCCACTTATAGCTGTGAGTTTTGAAATGAGTCCCAAAAAGATTCCTGAGCCTTTTCAAGTTTCTACTCTAGTGGGGGAGTCAGTTGTTGCCAAACAAGTATATAAAAAATATCCCGTTACTATTCTTCGTAGTGTCATACTTGATGATTTGGTAGAGTTGGACATGGTGGATTTTGACCTTATTCTAGGTATGGATTGGCTTCATTCCAGCTACGCTTCTATACACTATCATACCCATGTGGTTAAGTTTTAGTTTCCAAATGAGCCAGTCTTTGAGTTGTTCGGTAGTTTAGTATCTCCCAAGAGTCATTTTATATCCTATCTCAAAGCTAGAAAGCTAATATCCAAAGATTGAATTTATCATTTAGTTCGAGTTAAGGAAACTAGGTTTGAGGCTCCAACCATTTAGTCAACCAACATTGTTAATGAGTTTCCTGATGTTTTTTTGGAAGGTCTTCCAGGGATACTTTCCGATAGAGAGATAGAATTCAGGATTGACTTTCTTCCCGATACTTAGACTATTTTTATTCCTCCCTACCATATGGAACCTATAGAGCTTAAGGAGTTGAAAGAAAAACTCAAAGATCTTTTAGTCAAAGGTTTTATAAGGCCCAAAGTGTCGCCTTAGGGCACACCTGTTCTATTTATGCGAAAGAAAGATGGTTCTTTGCGTATGTGCATTGACTATCATTAGCTTAATAAGGTCACACTAAAGAATAATTATCCTCTCCTAAGAATCGATGACCAGTTTGATCTGTTGCAAGGTGGGAGTTATTTCTCAAAGATAGACCTTAGATCCGGCTATCATCAACTTAAAGTAAGGGAGTGTGATATCCCAAAGACAGCCTTCCGAACCTGTTATGGTCACTTTGATTTTTTAGTCATGTCTTTTGGGCTAACTAATGCTCCAACAGCTTTCATAGACATATGAATCGAATGTTCAAGCAGTATCTTGATGTGTTTGTCATAGTGTTCATAGATGATATCCTTGTTTACACCCGTATAGAGAATGACCATGCAGATCATCTAAGAATTGTCATACAAACTCTTAGAGATCATCAGTTGTTCATAAAATTTAGCAAGTGTGAATTTTGGATAAGATCAGCAGCCTTTTTGGGTCATATTATTTCAGTCAAAGGCATTAGAGTTTATTCCTAAAAGACAAAAGTTGTAAGAAATTGGCCTAGACCTATCACTTCGTTTGACATTAGGAGTTTCTTAGGTCTAGCTGGCTATTACCTTTGTTTTGTTGAAGGTTTCTCTTCTATTGAGTCTCCCATGACCCGATTGACCCAAAAGAAAGCTAAGTTCCTTTGGTCGGATTCCTGTGAGAAGAGTTTTCAGGAGTTAAAAAATTGACTCACTTTAGCCTAGTGTTGACTTTGTCTGATGGTACAGATGGTTTTGTGCTGTATGGTGATTCCTATAGAGTTGGTTTGGGTTGTGTGTTGATGCAGAGAGGTAAGCTTATAGCCTATGCCTCTAGAAATTTGAAGCCACATGAAAGGAATTACCCAACCCATGATCTAGAATTAGCTGCAGTAGTGTTTACTTTGAAAATTTGGAGACATTATGTTTATGGTGTTCATGTGGACAGGTTCACCGATAACAAAATCTTGCAATACATTTTTTCTCTGAGGGAGTTAAATCTTATGTAGAGGAGATGGTTAGAACTGCTAAAAGATTATGATATGAGTGTGTTGTATCACCCGAGCAAGGCCAATATAGTGGCAGATGCCCTTAGTAGGTTGTCTATGGGTAGTGTTACTCAGGTAGAGAAGGGTAAGGAAGATTTAGCTTGTGATGTGCATCATTTAGTTAGATTGGGCGTCAGGTTGCTTGCTTCCACTGAGGGAAGTACTTTGGTGCTGAGTAGTTCTAAATCCTCTTTAGTTTTGGAAGTAAAGGAGAAGCAAGACTTAGATGCTAGTTTGGTCAGAGTAAAGGAGTCAGTTAAGGACCAAAAGGTAGAGGTTTTCTACTAAGAGGGAGATGGGGTGTTGAGATTGCAGGGTAGATTGTGTGTTTTTTGTGATTATGGTCAGAGTCAAAGAATTATGACTGAAGCGCATGGCACACGGTATTCTATTAATTTCGGTGCTACTAAATATACTGTGACTTATGGGAAATCTATTGGTGGAGTGGTATGAAGAAAAATATAGCTGGGTTCGTAGCTAAGTGAGCAACTTGCCAACAGGTCAAGGTAGAGCACCAGGGACCTGGTGGTGTGATACAAGAGTTTAATATACCCACTTGTAATTGAGAAGAGATAAATATGGATTTCGTGATTGGTTTACTTCTCACCCAATGCCATCATAATTCTATTTGGGTTGTTTTAGATAGGCTGACTAAGTCAGCGCATTTCTTGCCTGTGCATAAATCTTATACTGATGAGGATTATGCTAGACATTATATTCGGGAGTTAGTCAAGCTGTATGGAGTTCCTTTGTCTATCATCTCAGATAGGGGTAGTCAATTCACCTCTCGTTTTGGAGAGTTTTTATGAGGGGTCTTTGGACCCAAGTGCATCTTAGTTCTGCTTTTCATCCACAGATTGATGGTCAGGATGAGAGGACCATCCAACTTTTGGAGGATATGTTAAGGGCGTGTGCTCTTGATTTCAAAGGAAGTTGGGATGAGCATTTGCCATTGATTGAGTTTGCATATAATAATAATTACCATTCTAGTATCAAGATGGCACCATTTGACGCTTTGTATGGTAGAAGGTGTAGGTCACCCATAGGTTGGTTTGAATTAGGTGAAGATACTATGATTGGACCTGATGCCGTATTTGAAGCTATGGATAAGGAGATATTGATTAGACAAAGGTTGAAGACAACGCAGAGTCGTCAGAAGTCATATGCAGACGTGAGAAGAAGGGATCTTGAGTTTGAAGTTAACGACTTGGTGTATCTGAAAATTTCACCCATGAAAGAGGTAAGAAGGTTTGGGAAGAAGGAGAAGCTTAGTACCCATTATGTTGGTCCGTATAGAGTTCTTAACCGTGTTGGGAAACTAGCTTATGAAGTTAACTTATCGGAAGAGTTGTTAGCTATTCATCTGGATTTTCATGTCTCCATGCTTAAAAAGCACATTGGTGATTCCATTGTTGTGGATCCTTCAGAGATCCCAGATATCCCGACTAGCCTTTTCTTTGAAGAGATTCCAATTGAGATTCTAGACCTCTAGATCTGTAGACTAAGGAACAAAGAGATTCTCTTGGTCAAAGTGTTATGGAGAAACAAGTCAGTTAAGGGTGCTACTTGGGAAGCCAAGCCAGATATGATATCCAAGTACCCATTCCTATTCTTCGGAAGTTTAGATCAAGCTGAAGGTACCTTTCCTTCTTAAATTAGTCCCTTTCTTATCAAAGATTGAGCTATATAGCTATTCTTATTATGAATCATCCATTCTCCGAAGTATTCAAGAGTTTAGAAAGATATAGATTCAGTTTAGCAATTTGTTTTAGCTGTGTATCCTAAGTTTTCTCTATATTCTTAGCTTAACTAGTGATATTCTAGGACGAACGTTCCTAAGGGGGATATATTGTAATACCGTAAGCTTTTTTTAAGCTTAATTTTGCCTTGAGAAGGTTAAGAAATGACTTCCTAAGTCAGTATTGTTTTAACCATATAGAATTTTCCTAATTTCGACTTTTTATCACATGGGAAATTTAATTAGCTTTCCAATGATATAAGATTCACCTAAATCTGATAACCAGGAAAACAGTTATGGCTAATTTATGTCCTAGTCGTAAAATAGGGTCATTTTAGTTCTTGGCGCGTCGTGGAGCGGGTCTATTAGACAATTTTCAATTTCTAGTAAAACTCCACCATAGTAGTGCGTCACGCTAAAGTTCCTGGTCCCAACTAGTGGGACAAAGCGATAGCACCATGTCGTGGTGACCCCCAAAATCTCATTTGTCAAATTCCAGTGAGCCACCGCGATAGTGGCGCGTCGCAGTGGCCCATAAAATTTAGTTTTCCTGTTCACTTTTTCCATCTACATACAGAAGTTAAAAAGGGGAACTTTGAACTTTTTCCAACCCTCTTAAACTGTACAAACATCCTATTTGAAGTTATTTCAAGCATTCTATGATCTTTTCTTTAGATTTATCTCAAACAAAACCCTAAGTACCCAAAACCTCTTCCAAGGATCTCAAGAATTCACCATAGATTTACAAAGTTAAGTCAAGATTCAAGGTTCCCAAGTCAAGGGCTTCAAGAACCCTCATCCAAAAGTATGAGAAAGAGTCTCAAGAAAGTTTATCCACCCAAGTTCATAATCTGAGGTATGTGGGGTTTGAACAAGAACACTTCTTCCGTTATTGTGCCTAAAGTTTTGGTTTTTCTTAAAAGATTTTAATGTTTCAAAATGAATTATGCTTAAATTGCTATATTTCAAGTATACGAGATTGTGTATTTGTTCAAGTCTTGAATTATATGATACTACACCTATTTTATGATTTGAATCGAGAATTAATGTTATGAATTGCATATTCTTTCCATGATTGATGTTTGGAATACTCTTAAGATTGAAGTCATGATTTACCCTCTATTTTGAATTGAGATTTCTAGAATATATATACATGTTTTAAGGTCCAAGATTGAATTTTGATATGTTCTATAGTATTTCAAGAATAGTATTGATAGCTCCATATCATTAAAGTTTCAAAGTTTGTTAAAGATAGTCTAGCAAATTTTAAAGAAAAGAGTTGATTTTGTTCCTAAGTTAAGAAAGGAATCCACATCTTGTGATTTAATTTAAAGGGAAGTATATTGGCTCCCATTTCATAATGTTGAATTGTATAAGGTGGATTTTTCGTAAAAGTTTTGAGCCTAGTCTGTCAGTAGTCCTTAGCACTATGTTGTGCTTAATTCTGAGGTCTCATGCCCCAAAACTACGAGCCACCAAAGGATTTGATTTACCCAAAATGGGTTAAGCTAGTGATCACTAAAAGTAAAGGTTCTACTCCGATGGAAAGGATAGAACAACTCTACCCAACGTGGACAAAATGTTGAACTCTATGTGGCTCATATAGTTTATGTCGGTTAGTAGAATCTCCCAAAGCAGTCCCTACTCTACTTAAAGTAAAAGTATATGTATTTTCAAAGCTATGATTCTAATATTTCTAAGGTTCTCAAGTGCTATAATCTTTAAGTTTCAAAGAAGCTCCTTGTTTTCCATAATATTAAAGTGTATGTTTTGAAGGTTGTCGTTTTAAGACTTTATCTAGTTTACAAGCTTTAGATCAAAGAAAGAGTATAAATTTAGAATAAAGTGAAATGACTCACGTGATTTATATGGTATGTTTTCTATTTATGTTTTATGAGGATCTTATTCAAGCTATGTGAGTCACCTATTACAACATGCATATTTTCTATAAAGACTTATGATATGGATTATTTAATTTCATACACCCCCATATACTCAGTACATTCTCTAGTGCTGACCCACATATACGTCTATCTGCTACATTATATTATAATGTAGGTTCAGGTGCTTAGTCCTAGCCTCATCAGTGACTCCCGAGTACCTTTGTCTACATTTCCACAGTGGTGAGTCCTCATGGTTTAAGGACCTATCTTTAGATATATAAGTATTTTAGTAGATATATTATGTCTTTCGGTTTAGTTTGAGTTAGTTGCGGACCTGTCCCAATGGCTCTCTAGTTCATGGAGTAGTAGAGGCTTTGTTAGACTAGTTATCAGATTATTAGTATGCTGAATTTCCTAGTATTGTGGTTGTTCGGACAGAGTATTTTCCTTCGTATTTGTTATGCCTATTAAGTAACGGTACAAATGATTGTTTTATTCCTCTTTAGGCAATATTTTGAAGTAGTAGTAGGCTCAAAGGGTTAGCTTGGGGCTACTTGTAGCCTTAAGCACCATGTGACGTCTCGGGACCTATTTTTGGGGCATTAAAATGGGGTGTCCCCATCGTTCAACAATTGGAATCAGAGCAGGTTCATTGGATAGAGGTATATAAGGTCGGTCCTGCATGTCAATGGGAGTCATATCTTCCTAAGTCTTACTCTTAGAGCTACCATATGCAGAACTCGAGTCAACCTCCGCATTAGCACCACCTTCTTCCTTATTCTCACCATCTTCTTCTTAGCTAGATTAATTCTCTTCATTATCATTATCACTACCCTCTTTAGACTGGGATAATAAATATCGAGGTGAGATTCAGAGATTCTTCCTTCTCGGTCCCTTCGAAGGTGTATTTTTATCTATGGCCACTTTCTTTCCTCGAGATGGTCTCTTTTCTCTTGGTTTAACCTGCTCCTTTATTGAGTATTCTATAAATCTCCACTTGATTCATCTGTGTCTTTGTTTATAAACTTGTAGTCCGACTTAGGGGCAGGTTTATTCTTGTTACCATTCATTGACACTTGCTTTGGTGATGAATCACCTTTTGGATCCATTTGTACCTATTTCACTAGACTAATTAGTTACAACTAAGGAATGGAAAAGAAAAACAACAAAGTTTGGTGTCAGTGTGTCTTTGCTCGACTCCTTATTACTGGGGGGCCTGAGCCACAGCCATTGGGTATGACTTGTATGTACGAGTCGTAAGGTAAATAGTAGATAAGTTAGTGTTTACTAGTTAGGTTACGAGTCCTCTTAACAAGTCATAAAAATAATTTATGACTCATTACCAACACTCGTAAGCAAACCAGAAACAAGATGTATTATGCATAAGCAACCTTAGTCATTACAACTTCTACATATAAGTCATAGGGATTGATTACGGCTCACATGTTTGAGCTGTAACAATACCAGAACCCAAACTCTTCTAATCCTCCATGTTATCAATGGTTATGAGTCTCGTGATGACTTGTTTCTTGTCATTACGAGCTGTTAAGAGCCCTATATCCATTGTAACATAGGGGTTTAGCTTCAGTTGATTCAAAGTTTCAATCCCACATGATATAACACACTTTACTACCCCCTACACTCATCCCAAAACATATTTTTAAAGTACAAAGTTTGAGTTTACTCCCATTATCACTATGAAACATAATTATCAAGAAATAGAGTTTAATTAGTTGTGTTTGTACATGTTCAACTTAAGGAATGCTCATACCTCAAACCATTTTTGAATTTAACTTAAAACAGGAAGCTTTAAATCATACGACTTACTGGAATTGATGAGGTTTTGGGTTCCTTGAGTTCAAATGGTTTTGGGGCCCTATTTGTTGATGAATTTTCAAACTGTAGGAGTAATAAATTAATTAATGTAATGCTTTGAAGTGAATTTAGAGTTCTTAGGGCTTTAAAATGGCCAATAGTAGAGGGTTTATTTACAAATATTTGGTGGCCAATTTAGGTGCCCCTCTTTTGTTTTAAAGTAATTTGGGTCAGGTTGACCTTCGACCCCTATGCTGTGAAGTTTAGTTATGAGTCATGCATATGACTCATAGACAATGCTTATGGGTCTAATACTCTCTCTATAAAAACTTGAAACCTTACCTGGGTCTAGAGTCATTATGATTCAAGGTGAGGAGTCATAACCAGAGGTTATGAATCGTTATGAGAGTCGTACGGACTCAAGAACCACTTACCTAAATGTGATATAAGGTTACGACTTATTCTAAGAGTCGTAAGGAGTCTAGTAACCACTTACCTGAATGTGATCTAAGTTCCAGGTCCTTACGGCTTATGCAAATGATTTGTAATGTTTGGTAATGACTTTTGAAGAGTTCTTATGACTTGATTTCTGCAATTTCTAGCTAACTCCAGCAATCTTCAGTCCTGCACACTACACATACATATTACCCTATAAATTATTAAGTACAAAACATAGGTTTTCTCCTACGAAGCATTTGATTTAACATTGCTGCACGACATGGCTCAATTTGATGCTTAGACTTCACCAACTAGCCTTATGGGTTACCTCCCATGTAGTACTTGATTTAATGTCGCGACATGACATAATTGCTTTGGTTACTTAGACTTCACCAAGGTTCATTTCAAGAACCACTTTTTCTTTAGTGGTACCCATGTAGTGCTTTACCCTTTTTCCCATTCACTTTGAATGGGGCATCACTATCTTGCTTT
This sequence comes from Capsicum annuum, assembly GCF_002878395.1. NCBI lineage: Eukaryota > Viridiplantae > Streptophyta > Magnoliopsida > Solanales > Solanaceae > Capsicum > Capsicum annuum. The sequence continues at coordinate 40,528,239 of NC_061114.1, forward strand.
AATTCTAAAGCACCATATGGAAATACTCTTACCATAGTTAATGGACAATGCCACCTAGACTTTAAATTACCTATAAACAAGAGAAGACTTGAGTTATATAAAAATACCTGTTACCTTGCTTAAATATTCTTTTCTTAATTTAGCGGTCATGATGAAGCTTCATCTTATCTTTGTAAAGCACAAAACTTTCATAAGACCAAAGTCAAAACTCATCCAACTTATTCATCTTATTCATTTTATTTTTGTTGTATCCTACCACTCAAAATTTAACTTCTTCAATGCCCATAGTGCCTTATGTTCAAGTTCAACAGGCAAATGACATTCCTTGCCATACACCAACTGATATGGAGAAGCACCTATGGGAGTCATGAAAGATGTTTGGTATGCCCATAATGCATCATCTAACATTCTCGACCAATCAGTCCTATTGACATTCATTTTCTTTTGCACAATGTTCTTTATCTTTTCGAATGGCACCTCAACCTGCCCACTAGTCTGCAGATGGTAAGGAATTTTTACTTTATACTTTACTCCATACTCTTGAAGTAGACTCTTAAATAGGAAATTATAGAAATGTCACCCACCATCACTAATGCTTGTACGTGGTCTGACAAATTGAGAAAATATACTCTTCTTTCAAAAAAGGTTGTGAAATTTCTTTCTTTATTGTTGAGGATCAAACTGCTTCTACCCATTTCAACACATAATCCACCACTATAAGAATGTATTTCATACCAAAGAAGTTCATAAATGGAGCCATGAAATTAATTCTCCATACAACAAACAATTCTAACTCCAAGATGAGTGTCATAGGGAGTTCATGGCATCTTGATATATTACCTTGATGCTGGCAATGGTCACAGGCTAAAGCAAAGTCATGAGCATCCTTGTATATTATAGGCAAGTAGTACCCACATTGTATGATCTTTTGGTGTGTGCGGGTTCCTCCATGGTGACACCCAACAGGTGAAGAATAACAAGCCTTGAGGATGCACACCAACTCCACTTTGGGGATGCATCTACAGATAATCCTTTCCGCACAGATTCAAAATAAGTAAGGTTCATCACAAACATATTTCCTTACCTCATGCATAAATTTCTTTCTCTGGTGGAAATAAAGGTTGTTTTGGACTAGATCACTTACTAGATAATTTTCATAGTCAACAAACCATGTAACTAGGTCTTGAGAAGCAGCCAATACCTGCTCATCTGAAAAACTATCATCAATCTCGATTCCGCCTTCTATATTTTTTATGGTTTCCTCCTCAAGTCTAGACAAGTGATATAAAACTTGATTCTAAGTGCCTTTTTGTCCCTGACCTCAAAATCAAACTCCTACTACAAGAGAACCCATCTAATCAGTCTAGGCTTTGCATTTTTTTCTCCATCAAGTACCTCAATGTTGCATGATTAGTGTGCACTATTACCTTCATCCCAATCAAATAAATTCAAAATTTCTCAAAGGAAAAAACCACAACTAATAACTCTTGTTTAGTAACTGTGTAGTTCTTTTAAGTAGGGTTTAATGCCTTGATGTTATAGTAGATGGGATGAAGGATCTTTGATCTTATTCAGCCTAGGACAGCACCTAAGGCCATGCAACTTTCATCATACATGATTTCAAATGGAAAGGACCAATCAAGGAAACCAATGATAGGAGCCGCCATCAACTTTTTTTAGACATTCCAAAGCCTTTAAGAATGCTTTATAAAAATGAAACATCATCTATTTCTCAAGAAGCTTTCAAAGAGGATTGGCAATCTTTGAAAAATCCTTGATAAATCACCTATAAAAATTTGCATGACCTAAAAAGCTCCAAATACCCTTCATAAAAATTGGTGGAGGTAATTTCTCGACTCTATATCCTTTTTTCAAATATTGTGCATAAGCACAATGCCTTTTTTAACCATAAAATGACACTTCTCCCAATTAAGTAACAATTTGCACTCCTCACATCTACAAAGAGCATTTGCCAAGTGAATAAGGTAGTCATCAAAAGAATCACCAACTATCCAAAAAATCATCCATACATACTTCAATGGTGTCTTCTACCATGTTAGAGAATATTAACATCATACATCTCTGAAATGTGGCAGCAAAATTACATAACCCAAATGACATACATCAGAATGCAAAGGTCCCATAAGGAAAAGTGAAAGTCGTCTTCTCTTGGTCTTCGAGTGCAATAGTAATTTGGTTATATCCCAAATAACCATCAAAAAAATTATACCACCCTCTACTCGTATGTCTATAAAGCATCTGGTCCATAAAGGGCATAGGGAACTGGTCCTTCTAGATCCATGTATTTAGTTTCTTGTAATCCATGCACACTCTTCATCCTATGACTAGACTCATTGGCACTAGCCCATTCTTCTCATTAGGTACAATAATAATACCGCCCTTCTTCAGAACACATTATACTGGACTGACCTACTAGATATTAGAAATAGGGTACACTACACCAATATTTAACCACTATGCTGACCATCTTAATTGAATGCGATCGCAGATTGAGCACCGTGGTCGTGGTAACTGAGGCTGATGTAGTCCAGCTCTTCAGCTGCACTTTTCTTTGCTCTCTTTTTATCATTTTCATCTCCAATCCACATTTTTTGATCTCCTCAACTCTATGTCTGCAAAGAGTGGATATTAGTACATTTACTCACAAATATTTCTCATTTATTCATTCAAAACAAGGTAACGTACACGAATATTTAGTGATAATGAGTGGTAAAATCATGACTCAACAACACCCCCAACTTAAGACCTTGTTTGTGCTCAAGCAACACAACCCCTTATTATGAGACAATTTCATATGTATGCCCTTATTTTATCACTCAATGATCATGATGACTCAATCTTGATTGCTACCAACTAAAGCTTTTCACACGAGGGTAAATAGGCTTTTAACAAATCCCCTCATCGTAAAATAAAATAGTGAAGGATGCAATAGACTTTGCGGTGTTACTATGTAATAACTGTTAACACTCTATAAATGACTCCTATGTTGACTACAATCATGCAATACTTTTGGTTATCTCATTATGCAGAAGATGACAAAATCACCCACCCCAACTAGTTCACATAACTTCTCACAAGAAAGGAAAAATTTACACACCTAGTCACCAAGCATGAAACAAGGAATTTTAAGTGCAACCACTTACTCTCTTAAGAAATTCTCCATGTTAACAAGTACCATGACATAAGCTTTCCCCTATTTTCAATCACCACTATAATGACCACACTTGTTTAGGAATCAAATAGATTTTTGTGATTGTATTGTAGGCTTAGGGTTGGGGTAGGATTTCATTTGGGAATAACATGGCTACACCCCTCTTTGAACATTCACATCATACTTTTTCAATCCTCCTTTTTAGCTAAGGGCCACTCTTCTTTAATTTCATTCTTTTCATACACCTACTAATAGTTTTTTTGTGCACAACTTTTCTTTCATTTATTTTTCTTTCAACTTATGTGCACTTCATATCTTTGATGGACTCATTTATTTTATATTTATTTATTTATTTTTATGGTTCAAGATCCTTAGGTATTTCACTAAAAACTTTGTGGCCTTACACTTTCTTCCATCAACCTTTACCACCCCAACATAGGCTTTAATCCTAAAGTTATATTTTCAAGTTCAAGGAGGGTTTGGTTTAGAAGAGAGACAAAAAGAATGGGTCATGGGTTGTAATGATTTTTCCAAAGAAAGGTCCAAAGGCTCAAAGTGGGTACTATGGATAATTATGCATGGGTAGACTTTTTAGGCTAGTGTGGACTTCCAAAATCATAAGATGGCCCATGATCATTTTTCCAACCAAGCACAATCAAAATTTAGCTTTGAAAGACTAATGGGCCAAGTTCTTAATGGTACAAGCACACATGAGATGAAGACAATTAACCTCACACATATGACATGCGAATGTTGTCAGGGGGTTCAATAGTTTCACTCGCTTGAGACAAAGATGGAGTATTCATTATTTTCTAAAAGTCAACTTTCAAAGTTATATAAAGAGGAAAAAATTTTATCACCAAGTTGCTCACGTCCATGTCATTGAATTTTTCAAAAGTTTTGAATAGAAGAGGTTGTTTGCATTTGTATTCACACCACACATAATTTGCTAATCATGGAAACCAACCAAACTATCGTCTCACATTGCAAATCATAGTTTGACCGATCCACTATATGGTTACTTAGACTTCACCAATGGATAATAGTGCAACCCCATATTATCAATGCTACATGGACTCACACTTCTCTTACATTCTATGGCCTCAGTGCCATGGGTACTCAGACTTTCCCTGCACCCATGGTTAGAAACCCAATCGCTGTGGAACTAAAATAATATGACAAACCTAGAGCAAAATAGCTAATCCATACAACTATGGGCACCATCAGAGTGCCTGATTATTACAAACCCAAATAAAAATAAAGATAAGAATTATCTAAAAAAGCAGAAAAGTATGCTGAAATATCAATAATACATGCCCAAATTAAATGAGCAAGACTAAGGAGACACCCTAACTGAAAAGATAGCAGTTTGCCCGCTGTATAAGTAATCCATGGTAAAAGAGATAAGGGATAGTGGTGGTACTTTGTTAGCGGTGCATGATTGTTTCTAGATATTAAGTTTGAACTTGAGATATTGATTATGGTGAAAAGAGTGTTGCTCGAGGATAGTGATGCAAGATTTGTGGGAATATATTGGAAGGCTAGACAGGATGAGTGAAAGAGATTAGGTTGATGATACATGGAATAGTGGAGTGCATAATTGTTATAAATACTAGAGATCTAGAGTTAAATCGATGAATTGGGGATAAGTTATTAGGATAGTAAGAGTATAAATTTTATAAGATTATGTCAAGCCCTAGTTAGCATCTTATTAGATGAGATTTTAAGTATGCAAACTCCAGGTGTACCAAGTTTATGTTATTGAATATCTTAGTGTGGTTGTGTATGCTCATGAGGGTGTGATTCATAGGGTGATAGCTATAAGGACTAGTAAAGTTTAAGATGAGTATCTCTAGAGGGTAGTGTTTTCATATTATAGTTTTTGTGGGGAGAAGGTAAAATAACACTGAAATTAAAATTTTCTCATTTTGGAGAGTTTCCAAGAAGAGTCATGGTAAATGTACTCCTATTTTAGTTATTCCCTCCAATTTTGATCAGGAGGGCATTCTACCAATGTATTGCATATTAAAATTGTGCCTTTGCCTAAAGTATGAGTTCTCTAAGAAGCTTACGCCGATAAACTTATGTCTCACCTTATGCTTGGTTCTAAGGAACTATACATTCTATTTACTGTCAATTTATTTTATGTTATATCCCAACCCAAAGAGACCCTATATATGAAAACTTGTGGCAATTCTCAGTCTTTAAAATGAGAGAGATTAGTTTTAAGTGGCAAAACTTATCCTGCTCCATGAATATACAAATCTTATCTTAATGCTATATGACCCATGATGTATGCACATGTCTTTCCCGCTTTGTCTAGTCTAATGAACTCAATATAGGTTATGATAATGCTAGGACAACCCTTTACTTATGATCTAGGTGGATGTTACAAAGTGTTTTGTGCCTAGTCTCTCGTGTATCATTTAGTAGGTCTCAATTTGAGTAGAACGACTAATGGGAGTCATAATTTGGAAGTTACCCTCCCATCCTTAAGGTTTGTACTCTTCCATAGTGACCCACCTTTTTGTAGTGTATTAATGGATATGGAAGTGTAGAAGTGCTACAGCTAAGGAGTGTATATTCTCTAATGTGAAAATTTTTGTGGGTGGCTACTCGGGCTAAGGACATAGAGGAATATAAAAAAATAAGATGAACTTTCACTATGGGAAATAGTTGAAAAGGGAGGTGTGGTGAAATCCTTTCGATAGTAAGAAAATTGGGGTAGTGTTATTGGAGGAGCATAAGTATAAGGTCCAATAGCTTAAGCTAGCACATTTAACTCTGAGTCAGATTTTAACATACAAGGAATATATAGTTATGTGTACGGGTTACTATATGTTTTATTTGTGGTGGAGGAAACTTTTTCTGAAATTGGAGAGGACATAAGGTATAAATACCCATTCTTGTTTACCATTTTAAATACTCGTGCTTAAGGTATGTGTTAATCTTACCATCTTTGTTTTCTGACTTTATTGAAGGAAATTGTGATTTTCTTAACATCTTTTTTCTATCTTTAATAAAGTTAAGTGTGGGTGTGTTTCTATATTAAAATGTGTTAATGGATGCCTTTACACCTCATTTGAGGATGAATGATCCTAAGGGGGATGAATGTTACACCCCAGGTGTCGGTCACTCAATATTTTGTGTTTTTGAACTCACTATCCTGACTACGAGTCATTCTACAAGTTGTAGGGGTCCTTGACGGATCATAGGACCCAAATCATAGGGTTTCTAGTGAGTTTTTCCTGAGTTCCTTCCTTGGTGATGACCTGAGGTAACGAGTCGTAAAGACTCATTACGAGTCATATAGCCCTCTTTCGTAGCCAAACTAGTATGATGCCCACGGTGTTATCTATTGAGTACGTCTAGAATGTAATGAGTTACATGAGCTCTTTACAAGTTATATGATCCTTCTGTAACCAGACTAGTATTGGTGGCCCTGTACACGCCTATCCTACGACTAAGGGCCATGAGTCGTAGGGTAACCCTACGAGTCGTATGGTCACTCGTAGCAATTGGGAAACAAATTTTAGGTATTTTACTGTAGGGAAACTTTAGACATTTCCCTCTTTCACTTAGACCTCACGTCCATAAAAACCCCTGGGGCTTTATTTTAACACTTTAACAGATCAAAACACCTTTTTACTCTCTCAAATTCTTTAAACAAAACAAGCTAGGGTTTCCTCAAGGTTGAGCATCTAGGGGTCAATTCAAGGATTCTTATCCATAATTGAGAATTATTCAAGAATGTTACTCATTCCCAACTATTACTTTCTAAAAGCATATGTTTTAATTAGTTTCCCATGTGCTTTTGATGGTGGTTTTGAAACATGGGTTGAGCGTTTTGAATGATTGTTATTTATGTGATGTTTGTGTTTACATATGCATGGTTTATGTCTTAAATGGAGTTTTAAAAATACATTTGAGGTGTGGGTATGGTTAATAAACTAGGGGATTGTGATTTCCCCAAATTTCATGAATATTGACTATTGAATTGGTAACAACCCGAACCCAACTTTGTTAAAGTGGATTGAGTATGAGTGAAATCGAACCGAACTATTTTCAGAACAATTGCATGATTTAAAGTGGATCTTAAAACAAGATGGTTTGATTTATTGAACAAAGGGAGTCAGATTCCCTATCTTGTAGTAATAAACAAAGGGAGTTATTTTCCCAAGTTAATGGAATCGTAATGCATGTTGATGTTACCTTCCAAGTGTAGTTGGTATGACGATACCAACAATGTATTTGTAAATGTGTATTATGATTCAATGAATGGGAATGTATGATAAATTTTTTAATAGGTCCTAAAGAGGGTTGTGTAGATGGGACGTGAAAGTGGCGATCTTAAGGGACCAAAATGGGAAACTGTATTTTTGACGTGGAGTATTAAATGGCCTGTGGTTTGAGTCGCTTTGCCTATGAATGGGTGTTTGAGTCCTCATTATTATATTATTGGGAGGTTTTACATTACATAATTAGGTGCTTTAGTCACCTTAGTATAATATTGGGAGGTTTAACTCCCCTTTGCATATATATATGATTATTCTCTGATTCGTGTGTCTACACACACTTGAGCCCGACTAGGGGGTGAGAGCTGGGGACCACATAGCCTAGAGTACTATTATGATTGTTAAGCTATACAATCCACGCTAAGATTTTAAACATTCATGTTGAGACTTGATCCCTATCCCGACATGTGATATATATATATATATATATATGTAAATGTATTTGATTATGTGCATTGGATTCTGACTGGATTTTGAAAAAAGAAAATGGGATGTGAAAGTGGAAATCCACCTCATTGATTGTTTGTGGTGAAGTGGTGAGATTCCACACTTCAAAAGACTTTATCATTCCATCGGTTTCCTTCTATGATTTGGAATTAAAGACTTCACGTTAACATTATCATTTTCATTATAATTGTCAGAGTCGGGGGCATGTCCCATCGTATGTTGCTTTTATGGTATAGAGGCTTTGTGGATTATTGTAGATGAGGTTTGGTTCTTGACCTTCATAGACTTATGAGTCAATATTTACTCTATCTGGTTATATGTTCCGAACTCATCCGTTGTCATGTATTTGTGTGTTCTTTATGGTAAGTCAAAGGGGGTGGTCCCTATTCCTCGACGGACTTGGGATGCCCATCACGACCAGGCCCTAGTTTTGGTCGTGACAATAGCTGAGCTAAAAAGCTAAAACCCCTAACATTAAACTGATTTCAAAGATAACTTGATGGACTATAAAGAGTGGATTCATGTTGAGAGCTTAGAACTCAATTGAAGCACTCATGGCATGATCATACATATAGAACTGCAAAGTGATAGCTAATAGGATAAAACTTTTAAGAGTTACTAAGAATGGAATATATTTTTCCTCAAACTCTCCTTATCATAATTTTTAAAAACAATTGACGGAAAGATTTTTGGGCTGGAGCTGAGTATGTAATTTGATTAAGGAATCGCAACATGGTCTAATTAGTCTAATCTATTGATATAGGTTCCTATGATGAAGACGGTATAGACTAAAACATGAGACATCCTCTGGATTAAACATTATAACATGGAATATAGGCATATAGAACAAAAACTAGAATAGGATTACTATGCCTTAAGCGATGCAACTGTTAATTTTAAAGCTTAACAACACTTCTCAAACATTCCCCACAACTATACATATCCTCTTAAATACTGCACTTCATTTGATGCAACTTATAATCCTTACATGGGTACATGTGACTACCCTTACCAAATTTTATGTTGAACTACATACTCTCATCATGTTCAATCCCATCTCGGAGTCATAAAGTACTACACATTACACAATAGTATAAGTCTAAACTACGTGATCTAGTAATCTGTCTTTTTAGAGCTCTCATCTCAAGAATAATACTCCTTACCACTTCAACAAATAACTTTGAGCTCTAATTAGGGATTCACTAGCGCACAATGCATTCATCCGCTTATATACCAAAATGAAATTTAAGCCTATAGTTCTAACCATATATGAGCTTCTAGGAAACCAAACCATATAGGAATTTTTTTCCATGTTATCTAATACCTCTATCAATAACAATATAATGAATTTTCTCTAGAAAGAAATACCAAAAATTCTTAACTAACTAAGAAATATACCAAAGCTTTGCATTGATCTTCCTTTATGCTTTTAGCCTTAGAGAAATCAAGTACACAACAATTTTCTCTAATAAGGAACATCTACTCTCTCCAATCTAAACCATTGTTAATACATTTTCATCACACTATCTTAACATAAGGAGGGTCACCAAAGTGATAAAATATGAGGACCTAAAGCATGAAAGAATACTACACATAACTTTGAGACTTGATTGTGGCCTGAAGAATAGAGTATCATTGGCATGAGTTCATTAAAGAGATCTAAATTGAAGGCATACATGACATAATATGACTATCACTAGTAATTAAGGTTCTACCATGAGTTCAGGGAACTGAGAATACTATGAAATCATGGTTTCATATTTATCATAAGTTACTTAACATAAGACAAGAACTTATATGTTCATGGGGGATGACTAGGACTGCGGAGTGAAGTTGTTACTTTTTTTTTACTAGGAGATTAGAATGAAAAAAAATATGCATGAAGTGTATAAGAGTTGGTCATGTGCGTGAATCTATCATGCAAGGCATGGATAGGGTGCTATAATGACTAAAATTCAAGAAATACACTAGAGTAAGAATAGATCTGTATCTCATCATAACTATTATTAACATGCATCAAAATCTAATTCATAAAACTTGATTTGGTTATCAACCATATCATCTCCCCCTTAGATCAAAGACAATATTCTAAGTCTAATATCCTCAAGACTGAGCTATAATTTCGTTACTCTAATAGTCTTCACTTGAATACTCAAGTCACCTGGATAAACTATATTTGGAAAATTACTAACTTCATTCTTGCACATTCTCTTCATAGTTTGCTAATACCACACCTCTAAATTTATATTTTTTCCTAAACCAAAAGAATAATTGTAACACTAAATGACCCAACATCGTCAACCTATATTTCCTAAGTTTGATATTAAGAACACCATATACTATATAACTAGGCTCCTTCACATATAGCAATTCAAGGGTACTAACTAAGCAGGTAGCACTTAACAATCTTAGAAAATAATTTATCCACATATTACCTTGGGTATATCTCTATATCATAATTACACTATCATAACTAATTGTGAAAAAATGAACTTAAATTTTTGCATACATTATTTCAAGCCTACTAGCTCACCTTCCATATAAGTAGTATCACTGTTCCGAGCAATCATTAATTCCACCTTGAAAATCAACCACTGTTAAAACTTAGTGTCTGGTACTAGACATGATTAATAACCCAAATTCACATACTATTCTAGCTTGGCATCTATATATAAAAAGGCCAAGAAATGCTAGTCCATTTGAACCTCATAATAACAATAATTGATCAAAATCTTATGGTCTATCTTATTATAATCCATTAGCATATCCTCCTTTCGCACATCACTACTAATTATCCATACATATATCTAAATTATATTCATGTCTAAGCATTAAACAATTTTCTCTTTGCGATCACAAATTTTAAACCTAGATTAGAAATCCTTAAAAGCCTAATACTTTCATTAATGACCTATAATTTTCTAACACAATGAAATACAATCAACAAATCCTTTCCTACTTCAAGCATATTATAAGCCACCTTAATTAATAACTCATTCTCTACTTTCAACCATGAAATCTACGCCACACTCACTACTCCTTACTTAACACCCAATGACATAATACCTTAATCATAACTCAATAATATGCACTGATCAATCTATTTGATTCTAGCCAATAGTTATCCCTACATTACTTGTCACTACTCTTTTAAATCTATAATCTCAACTCTAAGGTTGTTATACTACTTAACAAGTATCCCTCAATAGAAACTCTATCAATAATCTAGGTAAATACTTTCTCCTTTCATGAGTGCAATCTGTAATAAAAGTGAAGGAAAAATCTGAATACATGTCATGTTATGTCTTAACCGTACAAATCATATGGATGAGGAAATAAGCTTTCAAATTAAAGTAATTAAACAACATTAACGGGCTCCTCTCAAGACCTTCACACAATTTCTAAAGTTTCTGATAGTTACTCATCATATCAGGAGGAATTGAAATTTACTTTTTACATTAACTCAAATATAATTCATAGTTGGAGGATTTTAGGGTAACACATGAATCAGTGGAAGTTTCGACGAGAAAAACATTACTGCAGATATAGAGTGTGAAAGAAAGGAAATATTTTGTTATTGGAATGTATCCTCTTGAAGAAAAGTACAAACGTCTTTGTACCATTTCACAAGACTTTACTAGCTATTACTTCATAAATACCTTAGGACACTTGAACTCCGTGGTCTGAAACAGAGTTTGTAATGACTTGATACTACCCCATGGAAGTCACACGATGGTTAAAAGCATAAATGATCCTAAGCTAACCCATAATATTGGAATAATTAACGAACAACTACATAAATACATGAAACTGGAAATACAAAGCAGAAGAAATGTCATTAGATGAACTTTAAATAAAATATTTACAATAGTGGATTATACAAAAGGTAACTCAAACTGAATACATAAAGTTTGACTGACTGTCTATTAAACTTTTACTAATACCGACTATAGGTACCTAGGACATAACCCCCAGCTATCCCTAATCAATACAAATGAATAAAAAAGAAAATAATAGAACTATGAATTACTTGAGTCCTCAAATAAAGAAAACTCATCACCTGTTGGTTAGGAGCTATGAACTGCCTAATCATGATGCTGTGAGCAATAACTGATACAAACATTATTAAATAATATAGCCATATAGATGTATATATGGTCTGTACTTCTAGAATGTACCGAGTATGTGAGGGAGCATACAATTAGTTAAATTGGTGTGTATGTGTATATAATATATATATATATATATATGTATAAAATATGTGTGCCAAGTGTATACAGACTCACCATATTCATGAAAAAACTAAAAGTTGAAATATCATAAAGCATAATCTAATAAAGTCAGTGAGTCGTTATACTTAGTTTCTAAAATCATCTCTTCTATGGTAAATTTTTACAACTGACATAAACTATGTGAGTGATATGAAGTCCAACGTCTAACCACATTGAAGGATCTACTCCATACCTCGCCATTAGTATAGAACTGTAACTAGAATGATCATAAATTGAGCCTATTTGGGCAATGAAGACACTCTATGGCGAGGACCATTTTAACCTATGGAGGCATATAGTTTTTTAGAATTTGGATATGTTGAACCCTTCTCTCCTTAGTGCTAAACACTACTCCCGATGAATAATAATTCTCATCATTTATGAAATTTACCATAATGTAAGAATATAGGTTTGTAAGTCTAAAAACCAGTCATGTTTCTATTGCTAAATCAAGTTCATAGGTAAGATCATAGGATCAAATTTATGATTGCATCATTCTGTATTTGTATGTAATCTAATATTATAAGTCTAAACTTCTTATTAATTGAGAGAATCATGCCAAAATTGTAAACAATCTCCAACTCATGGAATTTCATGTCAAAATGCTAAAATCAATTCATAAGATCAACCATGTGAGTAAAAACATGAGTATATATGAATTCTTCTACTATATGAAGTTTAAGTCATAAGGAAGCATCGAAATTTCAAAAGCATGGAAAATGGGTATATGCTCTAATTATTAAATCCATAAATTTAGATAAAAACTGAGCTTTTTGGGCACAAGGATGAAAGGTAATCCTCGTTCAAACCTCACATACCTGGTTTTGTTGTTTTTTATAAACGAAAGCTTGAATTGAGCCTTCAAAGTATGAATTTTTAAAGAGGAAATCATTCTTTTGATGTTCTTGAGAGTTTGAGACAAGAGGGAACAAATGATTTAGGTTATGGGATGAGGGAAAACTCATTAGTATAGGTGTAGTATTATTTAGGACGTTCTTATCGTAGAGTACAAACAGCGCACCACAGTCTTAAAGTGGAGCTTAACTTCTGTGTCATACTCCTATTGCAGGCCATTCCAAGTTTGCTCACAATAACGCTTATAACTTTTCACTCTAGTATCAGATTAGGGAAAAAGTTGATGCATTTGAAAGAGGACTGAAATACCTTTCATATGGTGTGTCTTGAGCTCCAAAACTTTGTATATTCTAAAAGTTAAACTCATTTAAAGTTTACCCTTGTAGGATCAAATACCTAAACTCTGTCGATAACAATTACTCTCAACTCAAATTTTCTCGAACTGTATCCAATGACCCTAATTCACATAGGAAGCACTTTACATACTATGTAAATGATCATAAACTTATCTACGATTAAAATAATCCTTTTTCAATCTATAAAAATATGATGAATGGTAAGGAACATAGTTAGGAGTTTGTGAGGTGTTAGATCTATCTACTAAATAGGATTAAGAGAACTCACCAGATGTTGTCACAAGTATGTTCCAAATTATCTCCTGCAATGTTTATATGCTACTTGACTCCAGTTCCACTGTATATTATGTAACTCCTTAAATGGATGTATAACACAACCCAACCTGGGGCCTTGAAGTAATGGGTGTCCCAAGTCCGATCAAGACCCGAGACCACCACCTCTACCCAACCCAACCTCAAGGCTCTTACACTAAGTAGGCTAAATTTTGAGCATATAACATGATAGTGTAACAACTCAAATGAAGACTCTAGAATATGATCACGATTATGGCCGACCCAAACGAGTCAAACTGTTCTATGCCAACCATCCAACCATACCAAGCAAAACCAAAACCATAAATCCGAACATAACCAAATAAGCTCCTTTAATAATTAAATAATACCAAACTAAAATACAATGGAATAGTGAGAAATTATGTCTAATCATGTCATCCCCAATACCAATACCAATACTAAGGCTAACACCCATATAGGCCCCACCTATTCCAAACCATAGTAGTTCCACAAAAGCCTCTAACCAATAGAATACAAATATCCAATTGGAACATGCCCCAAACCATAGCCAAAACCAATATTCATAAATAATCCACAGTATGAAATAACATCCATGAAATGGATCCATCCAAATAGATGGAAGATCACCAATTCAATCCAAAGATGACCCCTTAATGTTTCAATGCTGAGTAAGAGGAGTAGAATGATCGGTTCCTGCATCGCATGGGGATATACCCGCCTGAAGACTGGGTAGTGGGTGAATTCTAGCATGAACTAAGGATAAGGAAGAAATAATGATATTTAATAAAAACCAAGTAAAACTATCTATATGCACACAAATGATATTTATATATATAAAACAATACCGGGAAAGTGAATCACGTTTAGCATGCCATTTAAAACCATTACCGGGGATGTATAGCTTGACCTTCCTAAGACAACCACAGACTATATGGGTTCAGCTCTCCCTTAAGAAAGGGATCCAGTGCGTGAAGGCGCATGCCTAGGGAAAAGATCCTGGGATGACTAGTTTGTCCCTTAAAATAAAACGTATGACATCATGCACATGGTTACTTAGACCAAACCTCACATCGATAAATATGAGTTTCCAGTCTCAATCTCCTTGGCACCTCTACCTTCCATGGATTTGCTAAACACCCCATTTTAAGACCAATTAAAACCATTACCAAACAGCCAAACCATTGTCCATTTATTACCAATCAAGGTCATTTGTAGTGGTATCGTCATATCAACTACAACTTAGAAGTATTGCCATTAGCCAATTCGTAGGGGATTCCCCCTATACCCCACATGATTTCCAATTAAACCAAAGCCAGGGACACTAAGGCCTTTCCAATCCATTTAAAACCATTTAAACAATTCATCTCATTTAGGGTTTCATTACAATGTTTGAACCTTGCATAAGTTCCATTGAAAATCCAGTATTATAGTGAAAGCATTGTTATAGGCATTTTATCAAATACATTGGGGACATAGTATTTCCAAAACCAAAGTCCATTACCAAATAACCATTCCCATGAAACCAATTATCCAAAATTACCATTAAAGCATATAAAGCATAATTAAAATATGGGAAAACCGTAACCAAGCATTTATAATCAAAACCCTCAAATCATATTTGAAAACTTAAAATCATACAACATTCAAACCATGAAAACATTGTATAAAACTTTACCTTTTGTTGGAAATAATAATGAGTGAAGAGAACGTTCCTTAACCAAGAAGATGGTAAAGACAAATCACCAAGACATGCTCCAATTTACTTCTTAAGATGAAACCCTAGATCCGTTAGCCAAAAACTCGAGAGAGGATTTAACAGAGTTTTTAAGTGTTTAAGAATAAAATAAATGGGCAAATAAACTCCAAATAGGAACATAAGTCGTGGGAAATTATTAGGATAAGTGGGGAAATATCCTAATTGCCCTCACATAAACTATATTTAATTCCTGTCTAAGGTATGAGTTACCTTTACGAGTCGTACCCATCCTGTATGAGTGGTATGTACCTCTCGTACCATAAGATTGCCCCATCTGAACAACTGATGTCCAAGTTATGACAACCCAAACCCAAGTCACATATATGTGTATGGCCAGTAACCATAAATCGTACCTCTAGTAGAATATAATCCTGGAAGGTTTGAGCACTGACTACTATACGAGTTCAGGGTATGACTCATACCCTGGATTATGGATCATAGTGAACCACTAGTACTCATATCCAACTTAAGTTACCTGGTCTAAGATTAAGTAAAGTAACCTAACAATTCGTACCAATAATATGACTCATACCACCAAATCGTACCCATTCCAGTAGCTAAATCCACCTCACCAACTGATACTGTTCAACATACGATTAGATCATACCACTCATACCCAAGTGTACGATGCATTCCCCTAAGTTGTATCTTTCCTAGAAACTAAAATTTGAGGAAATTTTCTAAGGTCCAAAAACTAGGCTATTTCAATCTCTCCCAGTAGAAACATTCATCCTCAAATGACGGATAAGGTAAGGGTAACCACATGCACGAGTTATTTGTATTAAAAAACATATTTCAATCTTTAGCAAAGTTTGAAAACAAAGATATTTATTTTTCTTTAACAAACTCAGAAAATAAAGATGTGTTAAAGAACGCATACCTTACGCATTAATCCCAGGAGCAAAAAATAGATACGAATACTTGGAATTTATGCCCTCCTATGTCTCCCATGTAGCTTCTTCCACCTTTTGATTCTACCAAAGAACCTTAACTAAAGCCACATCCTTTGTCTGCAACTGACGAACCTGCCTTTCCAAGATTTAAACTGGGACCTCTTCATAAAATAGAGAGTCTGAGATACCTAACCCCTCAAAAGAAACAATCATAGAAGGATTACTAATGCACTTCCTCAACATGGAATCATAAAATATCGGATGAAAGGAGTTCAAACTAGAAGGAAACTCCAATTTATAAGCCACATTACCAACCCTACGCAAAATCACTTCAGGACCAACATACCGAGGACTAAGCTTGCCCTTTTTACTAAACCTCATTACCCCCTTCATGGGTGATACCTTTAGGAACACCTTATCCCCAACCTCAAACTCCAAGTCTCATTGCCTTACATCTGTATAGGACTTTTAGCAACTTTGAGAAGCCTTAAGCCAATCCCAAATCACCTTTACTTTTTTATAGCCTAATAGACCAAATTTGGACCGAACATATCTGCCTCACCAAGCTCGTCCCTTCAAATAGGAGATCTATACCTCCTACCATATAGTTCCTTAAAAGGGGCCATACCAATTTTAGAATGATACCTATGGTTGTAAGCAAACTCTACCAAAGGTATATGCTCAACCAAACTTCTACAATAATCAATCACATATACTCGAAACATATCCTCCAATGTCTGAATAGTTCTCTCTTATTGACCATCCAACTTTGGATGAAAAGCAATACCCAGACTCACCTTAGTACCCAATTCTTTATGACAATACTGCCAGAAATAAGATAAAAACTACGTACCACAATTAGAGATAATCAAAATAGGTACCCTATGCATCTTCACAATCTCTGTAAGATATAGTTTCATATAGTCCTCATCTAAAAAGGTAGTCCTTACTGGCAAGAAGTAAGCAGACTTCATCATCCTATTCACGATGACCCAAATCGAATCAAATTAGTTCTGCGACTGAGGAAGGCTGGTAATGAAATCCATATTGATTACCTTCCATTTTTACTCGATCAAATTAATTTCTTGATACAACCCACCAGGTCTCATGTGCTCAACTTTAAGTTGTTGGCACACTATGAATTTGGCCACCAAATCAGGCACATCCCTTTTAATACCATTCCATCAATACATCTCCTTGAGATCTTGATACATCTTTATCGAGCTGGGATGTACAATGTAGAACGGATCATGCGCCTCAGCCAAACTCCTTTGCCTAAAATTGTCGACATTAGGAATGCACAACCTTCCTTGGTACCTTAAAGTATCATCACCATAGATCTCCATTACCTTCTGCACCAAGAGATGACCAAACCACTTCATATACCATCACACTACAATCCTCGAAGTCTAAAAGACAAACTCCAAGATTAGCCAAGCGGTGAATATCTTTTACGAATTCCTACTTTCTTTCCTCCATATACACCAAAATCTTTATGGATAACCCGCTAAGAGCATTAGTAACCATGTTAGCCTTACCTGGGTGATAGCGAAGACTCATGTCATAGTCCTTAAGAAGCTTCAAAACCACCGCCAATAGCTCTAAATCATGAGTAGGATAATTCCTCTCATGCATCTTCAACTACCTAGAAGCATAGACAATCACCTTCTAATATTGCATCAAGACACAACTAAGTTCCACCCTAGATGCATCATAATAAAACACAAAACCCTTACTGTCCCTAGGCAATGTCAAAACTGGATCTAAAGTTATGCCCCCAGGAAATGTTAAAACTGGATCTGAAGTTATCTTATCCTTAAACTTCTTAAAACTCCCTTCACAAGAATCCGACTAAGAAAACTTTACCTATTTTTGTGTCAAATTAGTCAAAGGAGCAGCTATCATCAAAAAGCTTCCATAAACCACCGATATTACCCAACAAACCACAAAAAACTCTAAATATGAGTTGGAGTCATGAGTCTAGGCCACCTTTTAACCACAACAACCTTTTGTGGATCCATCATGATCCCCTTGTTAGAAATAACATGACCAAGAAAAGTTACAACGTTCAACAAAAACTCACACTTAGTGAATTTAGCATACAACTATTGGTTTTTCAAGGTTTACAATACCACACGGAGGTGCTTAGAATAATCCATCTCACTCTTGGAATACACCAAAATGTCTACCATCTAGAGTCCAAAAAAATCCACCAAACCTACCACCAACAGATAAAACATACCCACTATATACTCTCATAGCAATAATTGAGTCACCTACCAGGGTAGAAATAGAAAAAGGACATAAAATAACCTTAGGATAAAAATCAATACACACAACCATATTTGGGGTCGCATAGGATAGACTGTACCCCAGATCAAGCGGTATACATCATGAGATAAGAGTTGTTACGTACCAGTAAGAGTATACAACTTATTCCATCTTATATCAGTACCAGAAGTAGGAGTAGACACCGAACCCACACCACTTGATGTAAGAGTAGAAGATGGAATAACTGGAGCTTTGACCACTCCTAAAGCTCCCTTAACAACTAAATTATTCTTGAGCATATGGACTGGATGCCAGTATTTAAAACCTTTGTCCCTTACTTTGTCACAATAACGTCAATAAAGACGACCATAAAATTGGAAAGGAGGGCATAGAGAAATAAAATGATCCATACTCGCTTGTGATTTGGCACCCTAGGCTAAACAATTATCACCACCTTATGGATGCTTATAACCTTACTGCCTCAAGTAAAGAGCAGTAGTAGTAGAGCAGGAACCAGAACTCCCCTACTAATTCTTCAACCATTTACCTCCATCCTGACCACTCTGATGCTGAGCACCACTCTACTTAGAGAACCTACTCTTTTTACCCATCCTTTCCCTAAACTTTTCCTATTTCCTCTTTTCATCCTCCACTAGCTACATGTAGACAACTAGGCTTGAAATGTCCATATCCTTGATTAGCAAAGTGGTCTTGTTTTTAAGGATTAAGTCCTGAGATAGCCCAGGAGAGAACTTTTATATCCCCGCCCTTATGTAAACCACCAAACTAGGAGCATACCTTGATAGCTAATAAAGCTTTAAGGAATATTCCTTGACATACATCTCACCTTGCTTAAGATTCACAAACTCTTCCATCTTTGCTCTCTCAGCTCTTGAGTAAAGAAATGATCCAGAAAAGTATTATAAAAAGCATCCCAGAAGGATGACTCTTTCAAATCACCTCAATACCTATCCCACTCCTTAAATCATAGGTACACAACATCCATAAACTAATAAGATGCAAAGTTTACACCATCCATATTAGTAGCCTACATTACCCTAAATATCTTTTCTATTTCATCTAAGAAACCCTAAGAATCCTCCTCCACCTTCACTCTAATAAAAGTAGGAGGATTCAACTTCATAAACTGACCAACCCTTTTGGCCTCTATAGACAACACACCAGATGTATCCTACTTAGCCTTACCAGCAATCAACTAAGCAATAATATGAATAGATTGGAAAAATACTGCATTAGTCACCTCACCCTGAGGATGACCAATAGTAATCAGAGGAACTCTACAAAAATTAGGGTTAGGACCCTGAGAATAAGTGCAAACTCTAGGTGTAGGACATACCCCATCAATGTTATCACTG
Organism: Capsicum annuum; assembly: GCF_002878395.1. Classification (NCBI taxonomy): domain Eukaryota; kingdom Viridiplantae; phylum Streptophyta; class Magnoliopsida; order Solanales; family Solanaceae; genus Capsicum; species Capsicum annuum. The sequence continues at coordinate 40,548,225 of NC_061114.1, forward strand.
GATGGGATGAAAAATTTCCTTGTGTTCCAGATTATCGAGGCATGATCTGAAAAGTGGACAACCAAGGATTAGAGAAAAATTACAGGACATAGACTCCAAGCAAACATTCCTAAATGCCTTGTAACTCTCTCTTATGAGTGTGGCATGCTACACATCCTTAAAAGAGACTCTACCAAACATGGCTTTATGGACTCCTAATTGACCATTAACCTAAAGCTCTAATACCAACTTGACATGACCCAACTCGGGGCCTTATTATAATGAGCATCCCAAGTCCGATTAGGATCTGAGACCATCCAGTCCCAACCCAACCTCCAGTTATCTGCCCTGAGTTAGCTAAATTTTAAGCATATCACAAGATAGTGTAACAACTCACATGAAGACTCTGGGATATGATCATGACTGTGATCAACCCAATCTAGTCCAACCATTCCATACAAACCGTCCAACCATATAAAGCTAAACAAAAACCATAAATCCAACCATAACCAAATAAGCTTCATTGATAGTTAAATAATCCTAAAATAAAATACGATGGAATAGTGAGAAATTATGTCCAATGATGTCAACCCCAATACCAATGCCAACACTAAGGCTGATACCCATACCAACCCAACCTATTTCTACCCATAGTAGTTCCACAAAAGTATCTAACCAAAAGAATATAAATATTTGGTTGGGTCATTCCCCAAACCATAGCCAAAGTCAATATCCATAAATAATCCAGAGTATGAAATAATATCCATGAAATAGAGCCTTCTGAATAGATGAATGCTCACAACTTCAATCCAAAGCTGGCCCCTAAATTTTTGAATGCTAAATAGTAGGAGTAAAATGGCCGGTTCCTACATCATGTGGAGATACAACCTCTTAAAGATGGGTTAGCGGGTGAATACTAGCATAAACTCAGGATAAGTATAAAATAATGCCATTCAAGAAAAAACAAGTAAAACTATCCATTTGTACACAAACTATACATATATATATATATTTATATATACATATAACCATGCCAGGAAAGGGAATCGGGTTTAGTATTCCATTTAAAACCTTTACCTAGGCTGTGTAGCTTCACCGTCCAAAGCCACCCATGGGCTATATGGGTTTAGCTCCCCCTGCTTAAAGGGCCCCAGTGCGTGAAGTCGTACGACTAGGGAAAAGAGCCCGGGATGACTAGTACATCCCCTAAAATATAAAGTGTGACATTATGCACATGGTTACATGGACCAAACCTCACATCGATAAATATGAGTATCTGGTATCGATTCTCGGACCTTTACCTTTCATGGATTTGCTATATACCTCATTTTAAGACCAATTAAAACCATTACCAAACAACCCAACCATTATCCATTTATTACTAATCAAGGTTGTTTGTAGTAGTATCATCATATCGACTAAAACTTGCAAGTATTTCCATTAGTCAATCCTTAGGGGATTCTCCCTATACCCCACATGATTTCTAATTCAACCAAATCCATGGCTACCAAGGCATTTCAAATCTATTTAAAACCATTTAAATCATTCATATCATTTAGGATTCTCTTACCAAGATTAAACCATGCATAAGTTCCATTGAAAAACCAATATTATAGTGAAACCATTGTTATAGGAATTTTATCAAACACATTGGTGTCATTGTATTTCCAAAACCAAAGTCTATTACCAAATAACCATTCGCATGCAAAATATTATCCATAACCACCATTAATGCATATAAAATATTAATTAAAACATACGAAAACTGTAACCACATAGTTATAACCAAAAACCTCAAATCATATTTGAAACCTAAAACCATACAATATTCAAACCATGAAAACATTGTATAAAATCATACCTTTAGTTGGAGCTAACAATAAGGGAAGAGCATGTTCCTTAAACCAAGAAGGTGAAATAGAGAAATCACCAAGACAAGATTTAATTTACTCCTTAAGATGAAACCTTAGCTTTCTTTGCCCAAAACTTTAGAAAAGATTTAAGAGTGTTTTTTAAGTTTTTGAAAATAGATTAATAGGTAAAATAACCTCTCAATAGGAATATAACTCATGGGACCTTATTAGGATAAGTAGAGAACTGTCTAGATTTCCCTTACTTAAACTGCATTTAATTCCCGTCATAGGGTACGACTGACCCGTACGAGTCTTACCCATTCTGTATGAAAGGTACCCACCTCTCGTGCCCCAGGATTTCCCCTTTGGACCCAACACATTTCAAGGTACAAAACACCCAAACCTAAGTTATATCCAAGTATACGACCAGTACCCATAAACCATACCCCTGAAAGAATAAAATCCCAGAAGGTTTGAACACTGACCATCATACGAGTTCTGAGTTTAACTCGTACCCTAGATTATAGCTCATGGTGTGCCACTCGTACTCAGATCCAACATAAGTTACCATGTATAATATTAAGTAAAGTAACTCAATAATCTGTATGCAACTATATGTATCGTATCACCAAATCATACCTATTCCAGTAGCTAAATCCACCCTACCAACTAACAATGGTCAGTAAATAAATGGACCATACCACCCATACCTAAGTGTACGACTTGTTCCCCTAAGTTGGATCTTGCACTAAAACCAAAAATTAAGGATATTTACTAAGGTCCAAAAACCATAGTGTTCCAATGTAAATTTAAATTTTAATATCTAAAATAATTTAAAACCCTTCTCAGTTTCTACCCCTATGGGTTAGTCCCTTATTGCTAGGAGGGTTTATAAAAATTATGTCATTTTTATTTTTTTATCTCTATTATAGTGGATTTAATAGAGATATATATGGTAGAATATGATGTAATTTTATGGATGGATTGGCTCCACTCTTGTTATGATACTTTGTACTATAGAATAAAAAAATTTGCTTTCCATTGTTCAAATAAATAGGTCATAGAATTGGAGGGTAGCTCTTAGCAAAAAAAAAAAAGGTTTATCTCCTACCTTAGGTCCTAAAAAATAATTTCTAATGGCTATTGGTACCATTTAGTTTGGGTAAATAATTCATAATGAAAGTCCTTCGTTCCAGTCCCTTCTTGTGGTTAATAAATTTCCTATAATCTTTCTCAAGATCTTCTCGAATACCTTTTGTCAGGGAAATAGATTTTGGGATTGACCTCTTACCAAATACTTATCCAATTTCCCTTCCATCGTATAAAATTGCTCCTGTGGAATTTAAGAGTTAAAAAAGAAAAGAAAATACCTCTTCTGTATAGGTTTTATCTGCCTAAGTGACTCCCTTTGGGGTGCTATTATATTTTTTATGCGCAAGAAAGATGGATTTGTTCAGATGTGCATAGATTATCCCTTATTAAATAAGGTTATGGTGAAAAGTAAATATCCTCTTCCAAGAACTAATGACCTGTGTGACCAGGGTGCTAAATGTTTCTCAAAGATACATCTTCATTTGGGTTATCATCATTTAAAGGTTAGGAAAGTTGATATTTTGAAGACTGCTTTTTTGACCCCGTATGGACATTATGAATTTTGGTTATGTCCTTTTGTTTAACCAATGCTCTATAGGCTTATTGGACCTTATGAATAGGGTGTTTAAATAGTTTTTGGCCTATTTTGTTATTATGTTCATTAATGACATCCTGGTATACTCACGGAGTAAGAAGGAGCAAATGAATAACCTTTAAATTATTCACATGCCCTTAAGGATAAAAAATTTGTATGCCAAATTTTCCAAAAGTGAATTTGGCTAAGTGATTTGACTTTTCTTGGTAATATTATTTCTAGTGAAAAGGATTAAAGTGGATCCCCAAAAGATTGAGGTAGTGAAGAAGTGGCCTAGAACCCCAACCTCAACTAATATTATGAGTTTCTTTGTTCTTGAAGGATATTATAGGAGGTCCATTGAAAGCTTTTCTTCTATAGCTTCTCCACTAATAATCTTAACTCTAAAAAAGGTTAAATTCCTAAGTTCGATACTTGTGATGGTAGCTTTGAGAATTTGAAGGATCGATTCACTTTTGTCCATATTCTTAAGGCTCTCAAGGGTACTGAAGAATTTGTAGTATATTATGATGTGTCTCAGGTGGACATGGTTGTGTACTTATGCTGTCTAGAAAATTGGTGGATTATGCTTCCAAGCAACTTAAGGTACATAGGAAAAATTACCCTACTCATGATCTTGAGTTGGCGGTTGTGTTCTTTGAACTATATATTCAGTGTTTCTATATATATGCGGTGCATGTGGATATATTTGTTGATCACAAGAGTCTACAGTATGTGTTCACAAAAAAAAGATAAGAGAGAAGTAGTGACTTGAGTTGTTGAAAGATTATGCAATGAGCTTCCTCTATTATTGTAATACGCCAAGTTTTCAAGCTCTAGAAACATCAACAGATATCCCTCAAAATTTCTTTCCAATGCCACTAGTCTCTCCTTAATCCGGTGTCATGGAAATAAGTTATGGAAATCTTCATAAGGGCCTGTCAAACTGCCAGTGACAAAAACTCAAGCAACGAGTCATTACATGTGAGTAGTTACCACTCTTGTCAGTGTCTAAGAATTTTTTCCAGTGACAATGAGTTCAGTTCATGACTTGTTATAAGACATAACGAGTCATTGTGTAGACCCGTTGCCACACCTATAAGAAATTTAAAAATCTAGTCTCAGACTATGATGACTACCCCTAATGACTAATGATCAAACCTAACAAGTCATTAGGAGGGGGAGTTATTACCTTAATAGTGATGGATCAGAACTCAGGATATCATGTCATGACTCAGACCAAGACTCATGACTAGTCATAATGACTCGTTGGGTGAGTCATGACAATTGGAACCAGAAACCCATGCATGATTTTAAAAGAGGCTTTTTGTTAAATTCCCGTAATCCCAACCCCATGTCGTTCGGGCACGCCAACATCAGTTGTTGAGGGATTAAAGATACCCTACCACTTCATAAACTAAAAAATAATTAAACTTAGCATAAAGAAAACAATTCTCTTCTTCTCCAAAGCAAGCTAGGGTTTCTCAACTTCAAGCTCAATCCCAAGCATTTCCCCTAAGGAATTCACTATAGGTTTGTGGGATTTTATCAATGGGTCCTTTCCACCCATTGAGTCGCAAGAAATCTTGTATTTCAAGAAAAAATCCCTTCTCCTTAAATTAGGTTCCAGGTCAAATAAGAGTTTCATTGTTCTCACCAGTTTATGTGTGTGACAAAACCACGAATATGTGCTTTCCCCGAGATTAGTAATTCCTCATGTTCAAAATAAAGAATTTTCCCATCATGAAAAGATATTGAATTTTTTTGGCTTTAAATTATGAAATCTCTTTATCATGCTCCATAATGTCATCACAATTAGTTGCATTAGTCAGAGAGGATATGTTATGAACACTCAATACCTAGATAGTTATGCATATATCAATTTTCATGTTATGAGCTATTTAGATCATGTTCATTCTGCTAAATTCAGAGTATTATTATGTTGAGAATTTATTAGTTATATGAACATGTTAAACAATTATCAGACATTAGTGTTAGTTTAGTTGGGAGTAGTACTTAGCACTGACTGAACGTAGGGATAAAGGCTCACCCACAAGTTGAGCACTGAGACCTTTAAACAAATACATGAAATTTGAAATACTAAGCAGAAGAAATGTCATTAGCTGAACTTGAAACAAAACATTTACAATAGTGGATTTAGAAAAAGGAAACTGAAATTGAATACATTAATATTGACTGACTATCTATTAAGACTTTACTAATACTGACCATAGGTAGCTAGGATATGACGCCCAGCTACCTTATCAATACAAATGAATATGAAAGAAAGTAACAGAACTATAAATGACTTGAGTCCTCAAATAAAAAGACCTCATCATCTGTTGGTTGGAAGCTACGAACTGCCTATTCATGAAGTTGTGAGCTACAACTGATACCAATATTATGAAATAGTGTAGCCATATAAACGATTATAAGGTTAGTACTTCTGGAATGTACCGAGTATATGGGGGTGCATGCAATGAGTTCAATTGGAGTGTATGTGTTCATATATATCATAAAATAAAATATGCATCCCAAGTGTATACAAACTCACCATATTCATGAAAAAACTCAAAGTTAAAATATCATAAAGCATAATCTAATAAAGTTAGTGAGTCGTTATACTTAGTTTCTAAAGTCATATTTTTTTTGCGAGATTTTTACAACCAACATAAACCACATGAGAAATATGGATTCCAACGTCCATACCTTACCATTAGTATAGAACCGTAACAAGAGTGATCAAAAAACTGAGCCTATTTGTTCAAGAAAAACACTCTCTGGCAAGGAACACTTTAATCTACAACAGCACTTAGTTTTTTAGAATTTGGATGCGCTAAAGCCACCTCCCCTTGGTGCAAAATACTACTCCCAACACATACTAATGCTCACAATATATGAAATTCACCATAAAGTAAGCATATAGGTTTTTAAGTCTGAAAACCAATAATACTTCTGTTGCTAAATCATGTTCATAGGAAAATATGTTAATTTCATATCATGTGTTAGATCACAGGATCAAAACTGAGATTGCAATCATGCGGTAAAAGTCTGTAATAGGAAATTGTAAGTCTTAACTTCTTGTAAACAGAGTAAATCATGCTAAAATTATATACAATCACCAACTCATTGAATTTCATGTCAAAATGCTAAAAATCAACCCATAAGATCAATCATGTGAGTAAAAACATAAGTAAATATGAATTCTTGTACTAAGTGAAGTTTAAGTCATAAGGAAGCATAAAAATTTCAAAAGAATGGAAAGTAGGTATAAACCCTAATCATCAAATCCATAAATTCAGATAAAAACTGAGCTTTTGGGCACAAGGATGAAACGTAATCCTTGTTCAAACCTCACACACCTAGTCTTGTTGATTTCAAAGTATAAATTTTAAAGAGGAAATCCTTTCTTTGATGTTTTTGAGAGATTAAGAGGAAAGGGAATGGTGGATTTGTGTTATGGGATAGGGGAAAATGCATTAGTATATGTTGTTGGATCACCTAAGACAATCTTATCATAGAGTACAACTAGCATGCCATGGTCTTATAGTGGAGCATAATATCACGATCCGAATAGGGCTTGGACGTGATGGGTATCTCAAGTCCATGGAGGAACGGAGACAACTATCATTGCCTAGTAAAACAGAGCATAACACACCCAGCAGTGGTTGAAATCCAAAAATATAACAAGATAGGATATAAAAGCTCAAAAGAATCTAAGACAAGTTAATATCCAACAACAGATGTCAACAACCAATATCAACACCAATACCCCTATCCACAGTTTATCCACAAAGCCTAAAAAAAATTGAAACCAATCTAAGTCGGGACATGCTCCTGACTCTAATAATGACAATGATAATGTTAATGAAAATGTTAATGTGAAGTCTTCAATTCTAATATATGAGGGAAACCGATGAAATGACCAAGTCTTCTAGAGTATGATAGCTTACCACGTCACCACAATCGACCGACAAACCAATTTGATCCACCAACATTGTCCAGGAAAAGTAGAAGTATCTTCTATGCCTGCATCGCGTGGGGATACAGTGTCCAGAGGTAGTAAATGGATTGAGGACTAGCATGTAACTCAAGGATAAGGGATACATTAATGCAAAGACATATACAATTCAAAACCATGCGATGCATCATCATATACATACATAAATAATATGCCGAGATAGGGAATAAAGTTAGCATGAAGTATAACTTTATCCTGGACTATGTAGTTCAACTATTATTAATAGGCACCCATGGTCTACATGGGTTCAGCACCCCTTACTGAAATGGCCCCAATGCGTGGTGGTCACATGAACCGGAGATATCAAGGAAGTATAGGGAATGCCCCGAACCCACATCAATCCAAGATACAAATATATCAATAGTGTGAACTATACAGATAGTTCATCAAGGCCAATCCTCATGTCGGAAAACATGAGTTTCCAGTATAATTCATCCAAGACCCACACCTTCATGGCTTTTCTACATAACCCTCATGAATCCCAATTTAAAACAAATTTCACATAACCCATTTGTTAACCAAGGAACAAACTGTTAAGGAACACCATGGGTATCGTCAAACCCTTACACTTGCAAGCTTATCTCTATGCCATAACAATCACATCAACCTGGGGAAATGCCTCACGCCATATAGATTATCAATTTAAATTTTGGGAATGCCTCAACCCCCTTTGTTCATTATATAGAAACAAAGCCAACTAGTTCTTAAAAATTTAAGTTCATTGTTTAACCATCTATGTAATGCAATAACATAGGTAAGTAATTCAAACTAAGTTAAAATTAAATGATTCAAAATCATTAACACAAGTGGGCTAATGAAAGACAATTATTCAAAACCAATTCCAATTTCAAAACACCAATTTGGAAAAAAACATTACCCCTTAGTTTATTCACCATACCCATGCACCATATATGTTCAAAACCATTAATAAAGCATAAACAATGCATAAAAACTCATGGGACAATAATTCAAGGACCAATACTTCCAAGACCCTCAACCATATCAAAACACACATCCAAAACTATACAATTAAAACACGTAAAATACATACTTTTCATAAAATAAGAGTTGGGGAAGAGTAACATGCCTGAAAAACAAACATTTATGGAGAGCAATCAAACCTGAAGCCCTTAGATGACCAACTTCATCAAAATCCTAAGACTCTTGACCTTGGAGAGTTTAGAGAGATTGAGAGTGTTTTTAATCGTGTTATGAATGAGAAATAACCCCTTTGAGTGCTTAATGATCGTGGGGTCTAAGTAAGGGAAAAAAGGAATTAACCAGAATGCCCTTAATAAGAATACTAAAAATTGACCGCCCAGTAGCTATGAGTGACCTAACAACTCGTAGAGTCACCTTATGACTTATGAGGTTCCACTCGTAGTCTGGAAAGTATCCATGATGACAAAAACTAACTTGGCTATAAGTCGTACCATACGACTAGCACTTAATAATTATGACTCATATGGTCCAGTCATTGTTAAAGCAAAAACAATTAGGCATCACACTTGTTAGGCTGCGGAAGACAACATATGACTCAATTTAAGTCTTTACAACTCGTATCCACTAATCATAGTCATAGACAAAATCTAAGCAAACACAATATCCTGGCTCTGATTTGGTCCTTGAGACTCATCAAGACTCCCTACAACTCATATAGAGAGTCATCGTCTGGGCAGTAAGGATGAAATTTTAGAAATAGTCTAAGGACCAAAATTCATAGTGTTATATTCTCCTCCCCTTAGGATCATTTTACCCTAATAAAGAGATAAGGAATTTATTAGAATGATTTAACACAGAGCACATCCACACCTACCTTTAACAAAGACAGAAAAAAGACCCCTAGGAAATCACAATTTTCCTTAACAAACTTAGAAAACAAAGATGTTAAGGAATACACATACCTCATGCATGTTTATCTAAAATAGGAAAAAAGAATGGGTACCTGGATTTATGTCCTCTTCAGCTTCGCAAGTAACTTCTTCACGCTTTTGGTTCCTCCATAGAACCTTTACCAAAGCCACATCCTTCACTCTCAACCGATGGACTTGCCGATCCTAAATCTCAATCATGACTTCATCATAAGACAAGGAATCCGAGACACCCACACTTTTCAAAAGAACAACAAAGGAAGGATCTCCCACACACTTCTTTAACATTGACACATGAAAGATCGGATGAATGGAACCTAAACTCGAATGCAATTCCAGCTCATTAGCCACATCGCCACTCTCCTTAAAATATGATATAGACCAACATAATAGGGGACAAAACTTCCATTTCTTTCCAAACTGCATCACTCCCTTCATAGGAGACACCTTCAAGAATACCAAATCATCCACATAAATCTCCAAATTCTGTTACCATACATATGCATAGAGTTTTTTGTGACTTTGGGTGGCTCTAAATCAATTTGAAATCACCTTCACCTTCTCCATAGATTAATGAACCAAATCAAGACCATACAACCCAACCTCACCAATGTCAATCCACCCAATAAGAGAACGATATCTCCTACTATACAAAGACTCAAACAAAGCAATTATGATACTATAGTGATAGCTATTACTATAAGTAAATTCTATGAGAGAAAAATGGTCGACCCAACTATCACCAAAATTAATCACATAAGGCCTTAGCATATCTTCCAAAGTCTGAATCATCCTCTCTACCTATCCATTCATTTGAGGTGGAAAGCGGTGCCGCGGTTCACCTTAGTTCCAAAGCTTTTCTGAAAAAAATGCCAAAAGTGAGATAAAAACTAAGTACCTCAATCAGATAAGATGGAAATAGGATAACCATGCAACTTCATTATCTTATTAATGAACAGCTTAGCGTAATCCTTTGCCGAAAATTAGCTTCACTGGCAAGAAGTAAGAAGACTTCGTCATCCTATCAATAGTGATCGAAATGGAATAAAACTGAGGGCGAGACCGTGGAAGACCAATAAAATCCCTATTAATCACTTCCCATTTCCAAAGGGGCAACTCGATCTCTTTAGCTAACCCACCAGGCCTCAAGTGCTCAACTTTCACTTGTTGACACACCATGCACTTAGCCACAAAATTGGTTATATCCCTCTTCATGTTATTCCACCAATAGATTTTTGTCAATTCATGGTACATGTTCATCATACCAAGATGAACAGTATAACTTGATGTGATCCTCAACCAAGATTCTTTCTTGCAGTCCATCAATATTAGGAAGACATAATCTACCTTAGTATCTCAAGATATCATCACCACTAATCTCAAATCCATTACCTTCTGCTGACCCACATCACACTTTATCCATATTAAGATAGGATCCAAAATCTACTTCCCTTTCACCTCAGCACCAAGAGATCACCTCACTACCTCTTGCATAACCACACCTCCATCTTCAGAGTCCAAGAAATGAATTCTAAGATTAACCAAATGGTTGTTATCCTTCACCAAACCTCATTTCTTCTCTTTAACATATGATAAGATCCCCATGTATAAGCTGCTAAGAGCAGCAACAACCATGTTATCTTTACCTGGATGATAATGAAGACTCATGTCATTGTCCTTCAGCAACTCAAGCCACCTTCTCTACCTAAGATTCAACTATTTTTAGGTGAACACATACCATAAAATCTTATGATCTGAGAAGATGTCCACATGAACTACATATAAATAGTGACACCATATCTTTAAAGCAAAGACTATAACAAATAATTCCAAGTTATGAGTCGGATAATTCTTCTCTGCACCTTTAACTGCCTAGAAGAATATGTAACCACCTTGCCATGCTGAATCAACACACAACCCAGTCCTACATGGGACACATCACAATAAACCACCGGTACCCTTAGGTATAGTCAAAACAAGAGCTGAAGTCAAATTATCCCTTCAACTTCTCAAAACTACCTTTACAACCATAAAATAATATAAACTTAGCTTTCTTCTGAGTTAACTTAGTAAATAGAGCTGCAATGGAAGAGAAACTTTTCATAAACCTTTAATAATATCCGGCTAAATCTAAGAAGCTCTGAATATTGGTTGGATTCGTGGATCTACGCCACTTCTAAACCATTACAACTTTCTTTGGATCCACTATGATCCTTTCACTAGAAACAACATGACCCATTTAGGTCAGTATATTTAACTAGAACCAAGGTTTGGACACAAGGAAGAAGGTATCGACATAATTCGCGTCACTTTTAGAGTACACCAAAATATCATCAATAAACACAATGACGAAAATATCTAAGAACTGATGAAATACTCGGTTCATAAGAACCATGAATTCCATCAGTCAAACCAAAAGACATCACCAAGAACTTAGAATGACCATACCGAATTCAGAAAGCAGTCTTAGGGATATCCACATCCCTAATCTTCAATTGATGATAGCTTAATCAAAGGTCAATCTTAGAAATATAGTTAGCTCCCTAAAACTAATCAATTATGTATCAATCCTAGGAAGAGGATACTTATTCCTCTCTACCACCTTATTCATCTGGCGGTAATCTATACACATACAAAGGGACCCATCCTTATAACACATAAAGAGCACCATAGCACCCTATGCAGAAACTCTAGGGCGAATAAAACCCTTATCAAAAAGATCTTTTGACTGCTCATTGAGTTCTCTCAATTCAGCTGGAGCCATTATATAAAGAGTAATAGAGATAGGCTGAGTGTCTTATTGGAGATCAATACCAAAATCTATTTCCCTATCAGGAGAAACACCAGGAAGATCTTCGAGGAACACTTTGGAAAACTCTAGAACCTCAGGAATGGATGGTAATAATGAATGACCCCCCCGAGTTATAATCTTTAACTCTGACAAAATGATAAATATATACCTTGGAAATTAATTGCGAGCTATAAGATATAAAATGAACCTTCCATTAGGAACTGGGGAACTAACTTTCCACTTAATCACCGGCTCATTTAGGAATTAGAAACTGGCCTCTCGGGTTTGAAAATCAAGAGAGGCATAGCACAAATGCAACAAATCCATCCATAAGTTCATATTGAAATCTAAGATATCAAACTTAATCAGTTCCACCAAGGTCTTCCTACTACACACTGATACCACACAACCCCTATAAACCTATCTATCCACAATGGAATCATCCACTATGGTATACACAAAAAAGGATTAGAAATACATTTAGGACCAAAACCAAGATGAATATCCACGTAAGGGGTCACATACAAAAGGGTAGATCCAGGATTAAATAGATAATATACATCATAGAAGAAGAGTTTTAGTGTACCAGTAACAACATGAGAAGCCTCGGAATCTTGATGGGTGGCAAAAATATATAGGTAATTCCAACCAGTGTCGAAGCCAGAAATAACACCATTTTCTGAGGGAGCAGAGAAAGCAGTAATCAAGACCTTATTAGCCCTTGTATCAACATCACCTGAAGGACAGTTTCTCTGAATATGGCCAGGCAGACCATATATAAAACACTTATTCCACCATTCATCACAAAATCCATGGTTCAACTGTCCAAAGAATCTATAACGAGGATGGAATGGAGCTGACTATCCCTTACTGTCATGGGACTAGGCACTCTATGCCTTAAAGGCATTGTTGCTCTAGAAAAAACAATCACCAAATGACTTAGGATATAGAACACTAGCTATAGAATAGGAACTAGAATTTCACTACTTCTTCTTAGACCATTTTCCACCACTTGTGCCATTTTGTTACTAATCTCCACCCTAACTTGAATACCTAAAATTCTTGTTCTATATTTCACTCATCGCTGCTTGCTTTTTATTTTCCTCTTTCACTTGCTGAATATACACTATAAGCCTAAAGATATCCATGTCATAATTTAGCAAGGTGTTTTTACACTATAACATAAAGTCTCGAGACAAGCCTAAAGCAAACTTCCTCATATTTGCACTCATTCTTGATACTAGATCAAGAGAATAATAGGACAATTGATGAAACTTCAAGGCATGCTACTTTACCTTCATCTTGTCTTGCTTCAAATTTATGAACTCCTCAGCTTTTACCTCCCTCAATTCCTAGGGAAAAATATAATCAAGGAAAGTGCCAAAGAAAATCTCCCATAAACCCAACTCTGCATCATCTCCCCTTGACTGGTCCTACTCCTTATACCACTAATATGCCATATCCTTCAGTTTGTATACAGTGAAATCTACACCCTCAGAGTTAGAAGCATGCATCATAAAAAAATATTATTCATCTCATCGATGAACCCTTGAGGATCTTTCTAAACCTTAGAACAAATAAATATTTGAGGGTTCAGCCTCATAAACTAGCCAACCCTGGTAGCCTCAAAGAAACTCACAGCAACAGTAGGACCCAACTGATGTTATTGAGATGTCACCAACTGGGTCAACAGATGAATAGAATAATAGGACTAAGCATTAGTAATATATTCTAAAGGTGTCTAAGTAGGTATGCCACCAGCGAGTGAAGGATCAATATGGACTGGCTTAACTTCACTAGGGCAATCATAAACAGCGAACCTAGACTAGATATAAAATACTTGAGTAGGATGAGCTCCATCGAAATTGTCCTTAGACGTAACAGAAGGGTTTCCATGTGCGTCAGATCTTTTTGGAGGCATGATCTAAAAAGTGAACACTTGGAAATTAGAGGAGATTTTAGGATCTTAAACTCTATAGACAAACCTTTGGTTTGTTATTGTAGGGGTATTACTTTGTGGGAGCCTTATTTTATTATGACATCTTGTTTTATGCTTTATTATGAATTTGTTTACTATTCTTTGTCTTGAACTAGGGTTCTATCTGAAACCTTTGTACTTCTCCAGAGGTTATGGTATGGACTACATATATTTTACTCTCTCCAAACCCCACTATGAGGGAGTACACTGGGTTTGTTATTGTTGTTGTTGTTGTTGTTGACTCTATAGCCCAAAATAGGACAACAAGAAAGGAAAACATACCTAATTGTCTTATAGCCTCACTCATATAAATGTGTTGCACTACACAATCATAAAAGAGACCCTAACTAATATGGCTTTGCGAACAACCAATGATACCAAACCTAGGCTCCAATACTAACATTGTCACAAACCAAACCAGCCTGGCTGTGATGAGTATCTCAAGTTCACCAAGGACCAAACACCATCTTCGTTGCCTAGTCAAACAAAACATAAAATAACTAGCAATGGCTTAAATTTGAACATATAAAAAGATAGAATATGAAAGCTCAAAAAAATCTAAGATAAAGTTAAAATTCAACAACTGATACCGATAATCGACATCAACAGCAATACCCCTATAAATAGTAAATCCTCAAATCCTCCAAAAAAATCTAAAACAATCAAAGTCGTTGCATGCCTCCAACTTTGACAATGACAATGAAAATGACAATAATGATGAAAATGTTAATGCAAAGACTTTAATTCTAATCTATAGAGAGAAACTGATAAATGGCCCATTTTTCTGAAGTATGGAAGCTCACCACTTCACCATAATAGTCTGATGAACTGAGATGATCCACCTAACACTATGCAGGAAAAGTAGTAATATCTTTGGTGCCTACATTATATGGGAATACATCATTTGAAGAAAATTAATAGGTTGCACACTGACATGTAACTCGGGGATAAAATAATGCCGAGTTAAATCTAATTCAAAACCTTGTGAAGCAACATCATCTACGTACATAAATAATATGATGTAGGGAACAAGGTTTTGCATAAAGTAAAACATTATCTAGGACTATGTAGCTTAACCGTCATAAACAGGCACCCATGGGCTATAAGGATTTAGCTTCCCCAGTAGAAAAGGCCCCAGTGTGTGTTAGCCACACTAACCAGAGGTATCAAGAAAGACTAGGGAATGCCCTAACTCCACACCAATCCAAGATACAAATATATCAATAGTATGAACAATGAACATAGGTCATCAAGAATAAACCTCCTGTCAACAAACATGAGTTTCCAGTATAAGTCATCCAAGACCCACACCTTCATGCCTTTGCTACATAAACCCCATTAAGCCCAATTTAAAACAAGTTTCACGTAACGTTTTTGTTAAATAAAAAACCCACCATTAAAGCATATAATGGGTATTGTCAAACCCTTACACTTGCAAGCATATCTCTATACCATAACAATCACATCAACCCGTGGGAATGCCTCCCCCCTTTAGTTTATCAATTCAAATTTGGGGAATACCTCAACCCCTATTGTTTATTATATCAAAACATATCCAACAAGTCTTTCAAAATCCATGTTCATTGTTCAACCATTTATTTAATGCAATAACATAGGTGAGTAAGTCAAACCAAGTGAAAATTCCATAATTCAAAGTTATTTACACAATTGGTTTGAGGGAAGACAATTATTCAAAACCAATTCCATTTTCAAAACACTAATTTGGGAAAAACCATTACCCCTTAGTTTATTCACCATACCCATGAACCCTATAAGTTCAAAACTAGTAATAAAGCATAAACAATGCATAATAAATCATGGGAAAATAATTCAAGGACCAATCATTTCAAAACCCTTAACCATATCAAAACCCACATTCAAAACCATACAATTAAACCCCGTAAAATACCTGCTTTTCATAAAATATGAGCTAGGAAAGAGTAACACGCATGAAATACTAAAATTTATTTGAGAAAAATCAACCCTTGAGACTTTAGATGACTAACTTCTTAAAAACCATAAGAATCTTGACCTTGCAGAGTTTAGAGAGTTTAATAGTGTTTTTTATTATTTTTTGAATAAGAAATAATCCCCTTGAGTTCTTAATGGTCGTGGTGTCTAAGTAAGGGAAATAGGGAATTAACCAGAATGCCCTTAGTAAAAATACTAAGAATTGACGGCCCAGTCTACGAGTGGCCTAACAACTTTTACATTCACCTTATGACTTATAAGGTTCCACTCGTAGTCTGCAGTGTCCATGATCACAAAAACTAACTTGGCTATGAGTTGTACCATACAAATCGTACTCAATTATTATGACTTACATGTTCCAGTCATTGTCAAAGTAGAAACAATTGGGCATCACACTGTTTAGGCTACGAAAGAGACCATATGACTCATTTTAAGTCCTTATGAATCATATCCACTAGTTGTAGTCATAGAATAATTTCTAGCCCAACACACTATCCAAGCAATGATTGGTTCCTTAAGACCCATTAAGACTCACTATGACTCGTATGGAGAGTTATAGTCTGGGCAGTGAGGATAAACTTTTAGAAATATTCTAGGGACCATAATCCGTAGTGTTATATTCTCCCCTTTAGGATAATTCTTCCCTAAATAAAGAGATAAGGAATTTATTAGAATGATTTAATACAGAGCACATCCACACTTACCTTTAACAAAGACAAAAAATAAAAATATCAAAGATATCACAATTTCCTTTAACAAAGTCAGAAAATAAAGATGTTAAGGAATACACATACCGCAAGAACGATTATCCAAAATGGGAAACAAGATTGGGTACTTAGACTTCAAGTCCTCTTTGGCTTCACAAGTAGCTTCTACACATTTTTGGTTCCTCCATTGAGCCTTTACTGGATCCATATCCTTCGCTTACAACCAGTGGACTTGCCGATCAAATATCTCAATCGCGACTTTCTCACAAGGTAAGGAATCCGAGTCACCCACACTTTCCAAAGGAATAACAACACACTTCTTCAACATTGACACATGGAAGACCAAATGATTGGAACCCAAACTTGAAGGAAATTCCTACTCATAAGGCACATTGCCCACTCACCTCAAAATATGATACAAACCAACATAATAGGGAACGAACTCCCCTTTCTTCCAAAACTGCATAACTCCCTTCATGCTAGACACCTTAAAGAATACTAAATCATCCATATCAACTTCAAGTTCCTTAACCTTAAATCAACATAGGAATTTTGGTATCTTTGTGTGGTTTTATTTCTATCCTAAATCACCTTCACCTTCTTCATAGATTGATGAACCAAATGAGGACCAAACAACCCAGTCTCACCAACCTCAAACCACCTAATAGGAGAATAAAGCCTCATACCATACAAAGCCTCAAACGGAGCCACCCTAATACTATAGTGATAACTATTATTATAAGAAAATTCTATGAGAGGCAAATGGTCAACCCAACTACCACCAAAATCAATCACACAAGAACTTAGCATATCTTCCAAATTCTGAATTTTTCTCTCCATCTGTCCATCCATCTGAGGTGAAAAGCGGTGCTAAGGTTCACCTTAGTTCCAAACCCTTTCGGAAAGTACCTCTAAAAGTGAGATGAAAATTGAGTTCCTTGATCAGATATGATAGAAATTGGAGAACCATGCTAATTCATGATTTTCTTAATGATGAGGTTAGCATAATCCTTCATCTAAAAGTTAGTCCTCACTAGCTAAAAGTAAGCAGACTTAGTCATCCTATCCACGATCACCCAAATGGAATCAAAATAATGGCGAGATTGCAGAAGACTAATAACAAAATCCATACTAATCACTTCCTATTTCCACATGGAAAAATCAATCTCTTGAAATAACCCACCAGGCCTCAAGTGCTCAACCTTCACTTGTTTACACACCATGCACTTAGCCACAAATTGGCCATATCCAACTTTATGTTATTTTACCAATAGATTTATTTCAAATCATGGTACATCTTTATTGCACCAGGATAAATCTTATACCTTGACTCACGAGCATCAACTAGTATTCTCTTTTGCTGTCCATCAACATCAAGAACATATAATCTATCTTGGTACCTCATGATACCATCACCACCAATCTTAAAATCCATCACCTTCTGGTGACCCACATCATTCTTTATCCAGATCATGATAGGATCCAAAATTTACTTCTCTTTTACCTCAACACTAAGAGATCATTTCACTACCATTTACAAAACCACATATCAATCTTTAGAGTCCAAGAGAAGAATTCCAAGATCAGCCAAACGGTGAATATCCTTAACCAAACCTCACTTATCCTCATTAACATGAGATAATAACCCCATGTGTAAGCTACTAAGATCACCAACAACCATATTAGCTTTACCTAGATGATAATGAAGACTCATGTCATCGTCCTTGAGCAACTTAAGCTACCTTCTCTACCTAAGATTCAACTCTTTCTGGGCAAACAGATACTGCAAACTCTTATGGTTTTAGAAGATGTCCACTTGAACTCCATACAAATAGTGATACCATATCTTTAAAGCAAAGACTACAACCAACAATTCCAAGTTATGAGTTAGATAATATGCTAACACCTTGACATGCTACATCAACATAAAGCCCAGTCCCATACGGGATGCAACATAATAAATAACAAAACCATTAGTACCCTCGGGTAGAGTCAAAACTAGAGACGAAGTCAACATATCCTTTAACTTTTCAAAAATACCTTCACAACTACAAACCATATAAACTTCACTTTCTTTTGAGTCAACTTAGTCAATGGGGACGCAATGGAAGAAAAACCTACTATAAATCTTGTATAATATCCAGATAAACCTAAGAAGCTCCTAATATCAGTTGGATTTATGGATCTAGGCCACTTCATAACCACCCCATCTTTTTATGGATCCACTATGATCACTTCAGTAGAAACAACATGAACTAGATAGATCATAACATTTCACCAAAACTCACACTTTGAGAACTTTGCATACAACTAATGATCATTCAAGGTTTGCATACAAGGCAGAGGTGATAGACATAATCAATATCACTCTTAGAGTACACCAAAATATCATCAATAAATACAGGGACAAAGATATCCAAGAACTGACAAAATACTCAATTCATAAGAACCATGAATGCCATCATGGCATTAGTCAAACCAAAAGACATCACCAAGAACTTAAAATGACTATACAAAGTTTAGAAAGCAGTCATAGGGATATCCACCTCCCTATTATTCAACTGATGATAGCTCGACCGAAGGTCAATTCTACAAAAGTACTTATCTCCCTAAAGCTGATTAAATAGGTCATCGATCCTAGGAAGAGGATACTTATTCTTCACCATCACCTTATTCATCTGGCAATAATCTATACACATCCAAAGGGACAACACAAGAAAAGTACTAGAGAACCCCAAATTGAAACACTAGGGCCGATAAAACCCTTATTAAGAAGATCTTTCAACTTCTCCTTGAGTTCACCCAATTCGGCCGGAGCTATCCCCTAAGAAAGAATAAAGATAGAACGAGCATCCGATAGAAGATTAATAAAAAATCTATTTCCTTATTGGGAGGAATACCATGAAGGTCTTTGGGGACCATTTTAGGAAACTCATTAACCACAGAAAAGGATGGTAATGAAGGACCCTCTGAGTTATAATATTTAACCTGGACCAAATAATAAAGACACCTCTTAGAAATCAATTTGCGAGCTCTAAGATACAAAATGAACCTTCTCTTAGTCACTGGGGAACTACCTTCCTACTTAAACACCAGCTTATTTAGAAATTGGAAACTGACCTTTCAGGTATGACAATCAAGAGAGGCATAGGACAAGTACAACTAATCCATCCCCAAGATCACATTGAAATCTAACATATCCACCAAGGTTTCCCTACAACAAAAAATACCACATAACCCCTATGGACCCTTTTAGCCACAATGAAGTCACCCACTATGGTAGACATAGAAAAAGGATTAGAAATACACTAAGGACCAAAACCAAAATGAATAACCATATAAGGGGTTAGAAAAGAAAGGGTAGATCTGGTATCGAGCAGATATTATACATCACAGAAGAAAAGTTTTAGCATACTAGTAACAACATTAGGAGAAGCCTTAGGATCCTGATGGGTGGAAATAGCATATGGACAATTCCGACTAGTGCTAGAGCTAGAAGTTGCACCATTTGGTGCAAGAGTAGAGAAAGCAACAACTGGGACCTTATTATCCCCTGCCTAAACATCGCCTAAAGGAAAGTTCCTCTAAATATGGCCAGGCTGACCACATCTAAAATACTTATTCCTCCCTTCATCACAAAATCCATGGTGTAAATTTCCATAAAATCTATAATAAAGATAAGATAGAGCTGAATAGGCCTCACTATCCTGGGATTGGGCACTTAATGCCTTAAATACAATGTTACTCTAGAAACAATGATCATCGAACGGCTTAGGATATGGAACACTAGTTGTAGAATAGGAACAAAAACTATTTTCCACCATCTGTACCACTCTATTACTACCCTCCACCCTAATCTGAATACTAAAAAAATTTGTTCTATCTTTCATCTTAACCCTTATACTTAACACTTGTTCAGGAATATAACAGGATGATTGTTAAAACTTCAAGGAATACTACTTTACTATCATCTTGCGTTGCTTTAAATTTATGCACTCCTTAGCCTTCACTTCCCTTAACTTCTGAGGAAAAAAACAATAAAGAAAACCACCAGAGAAATCCTCCCATAAATCTAAGTCTGCATCATCTCCCCTAGACTGGCCCTTCTCCTCATACCACTGATATGCTATATCCATTAGTTGGTATGCAGTGAATTCCACATCCTCAGAGTCAAAATTATACATTATAAATAAAATCTTCTCCATCTCATCTATGAAACCTTGAGGATCTTCCTAAACCTTAGAAGAAGTAAAGATTTAAGGGTTCAGCCTCATAAATTAGCCAACACTGGTGGCCTCAAAAGTCAGAACCATAGAAGGACCTGACTGACATAACTAAGATGTCACCAACTGGGTCAACAGATGAATATAACATCTAAACTCAGCATTAGTAATATCTCCTAAAGGTAACTGAGCAGTGATTCCACCAGCAAGAGAAGGTTCAGTGGGGACTGGTAGAACTTCACAAGGGAAATCAGAAGCAGTGAACCTAGACCAAGCCCAATATCCTTGAGTAGGACGAGCTCCATTAACATTGTCCGCAAAAGAGATAGAAGGGTTTCTATGTGCATTGGATTTTTTTGGAGGCATGATCTAAAAAAAGAGAATATATGAGAATTAGAGAAGATTTCAGGATCTTAGGATCTATAGCCAAAAACACAACCATAAGAAAACGAGACATTCCTAAATGTCTCATATCCTCTCTCTTATAAATGTGGTGCACTACATAATCATAAAAGAGACCATAACTAACACAACTTTACTAACTCTCAATGTCACCAAACCTAGGCTCTGATACCAACTTTGTCACGATCCAAACAAGCCTGGCTATGATGGGTATCTCAAGTCCATCGATGACCTGACACCACCCCCATTGCCTAGTCAAACAGAACCTAAAACACCTAGAAGTGGCTAAAATTTGACCATATAACAAGATAGGATATAAAAGCTTACAAAAATCTAAGAAAAATTAATATTTGACAGTCAATATCGATAATCAACATCAACACCAATACCTCTATCCATAGTAATATCGATAAAACCGAAAATTATATAAGTTAGGACATTCCTACAACTTTGACAATGACAATAAAAATGATAATGAAAATGTTAATGTGAAGTTTTTAATTATAATCTATGGAGGGAAACTGATGAAATGACCAAGTCTTCAGAGTATGAAAGCTCACCACTTTACCACAATAATCTGACAAACTTAGCCAATCTATCTAACATTACACAATAAACATAGTAGTATCTTTGGTGCCTACATTACATGGGGATACAACGTCTAAAGACAGTTAGTAGGTCGAGAAATCGCATGTATATTAGGGATAGGAGATAAAATAATGCCAAGTCAAATCCAATACAAAACCATATGATGCAACATTATATACATACATAAATAATATGTCGGGATAGGAAACACGGTTTAGCGTAAAGTAAAACATTATCCGAGACTATGTAGCTAAATTTTTATAAATAGGCACCCACAGGGTATATGGGTTTAGCTCCCCTATAGAAATATCCCCATTAGATGTTAGCCACACTAACCAAAGGTATCAAGGAAGACCAGAGTGCCCCAACCCCACGTTAATCCAAGATACAAATATATAAATAGTGTGAACCATGAGCATAGGTCATCAAGACCAAACCCCATGTCGGCAAACAAGAGCTTCCAGTATAACTGATCCAAGATGCACACTTTTATGGCTTCGATACATAACCCCCATTAAGCCCAATTTAAAATAAGTTTCACATAACCCATTATTTGACCAATGAAGCAACTGTTAAGGCACACCATGGGTATCGCCTAGCGATACACTTGCTATCTTATGTCTATTCCATAATAATTACATTAACTTTAGAGAATGGCTCGACCTTCTTTAGTTTATCAATTCAAATTAGGGGAATGCTTTGACCACTTTTTTTCATTAAATCTGAAAATAGCCAACAAGGCCTTCAAAATCCATTTTTATTCTTTAACCATTTACGTAACACAATAACAAAGATGAGAAAGTCAAACCAAGTGGCAACTCTATGATTCAAAATATTTACATAGGTTGGTTGACGGAAGATAATTATTCAAAACCACTTCAGATTTCAAAAGATTAATTTGGGGAAAACAGTTACCCCTTAGTTTATTCACCATACCCACACACCCCATAAGTTCAAACTAGTAATAAATCATAAATAGTTCAAAATAAATCATGAGAAAAACGTCAAGGACAAATCCTTCTAAAATCGTCAACCATATAAAAACCCAAATTTAAATCTATACAATTAAACCATAGTAAATATATAATTTTCATAAAATAAGAGTTGGGGAAGAGTAATATGTCTGAACTACCAAGATTTATGAAGAGAAATCAACCCTTAAGCCCTTAGATGGCCACTTTTTAGAAACCCTAAGTATCTTAATCTTAGTGAGTTTAGAGAGGTTGAGAGTGTTTTTTATTGTGTTATGATGAGAAAAAACCCTCTTTAGTGCCGAATGTTCATGGGGTCTAAGTAAGGGAAAAGGGAAATTAACAAAAATTCCCTTAATGAAAGAACTAAAAATTGTCCACCCAGTCGCTACAAGTGACCTAATGACTCATAGGGTCACTTTACAACTGCTAAGGTCCCACTCGTAGTCTGGAATATCTATGATCACTAATGATGACTTGGCTATGAGTCAAACCATATGACTTATACTCAGTCATTACGACTCACATGGTTTAGTCATTGGAAAAGCAAAAATAATTGGTCATCATACTGGTTAGGATACAGAAGACACTATATGACTCATTTTGAGTCTTTACAACTCACATTCCGTAGTAGTCATATAAGAAAATCCAAGAAAACATACTGTCTAGGCTGTGATTAGATCCTTAAGACCCGTCAAGACTCTCTACGACTCATATGAAAAGTCGTAGTTTAGGCAGTGAGGATTAAATTTAGAAATCTGAGGTGTTATAAATAACCTTCATGTAACACCCTAGATTTTGGTCACTAAAATTTTTTGAGTTTTCTAACTCACTTCCCAACCTACGACTCACCTTATGGTCATAAGGGTTTTTTATAAGCAATAAGTGCTAAATCATCCTCTGGCTAGTGAGTGGTGCATATATTATTGTCCTAATTTTGACTAGAGGTCATGAGTCATGAAGACTAATTACAAGTTATACTTTGTAAGTCGTAGGGTCAACTATGTGGGCGTGCCCAAGGTCTCTTACTTTCCTACAATTCAAGGGATAACTCATAGCCAGTCGTTACGAGTTGTAGGGTGACCCATAGCAACTTGGCGATAAAATACAATATTTTCAGTAAGGGTATTATGGTTAATTCCGTCATTCCCCATGTACATAAAACACCTTGTAGACTTTATTTTCATTACTTATAAATTGTAATCACTCTCTTAAACTCTCTCAAATTCCATATTTAAAGACGAGGTTTTGGTTTCAAGAAGTTGGTCATCTATAGCTGTAATGATAAAATCTTCTTCAAATTTCTTAGGGATTAAGGCATGTATCTCTCTCCCTAAACTTGTGTTTTTATTATATCAAGAATTGGTTTAATATTCCCATGGTTTTTGTAACATGTTTTGAATGATGGATTGAGGGTTTGGGATGTAAATTGTTTAATTGTTTTTCCTATGATCATTATGGATTTATTATGCATTGAATTAAAGATTTTTGAATTCATTGGGATGCATGGGAGCGGTGAATGAAATAAGGGAACAAGGATTCCCTAAATTTATAAACAATGGAACAAGGGGAACAAGGATTGCGCAAAGATAGATGTCCCGAGGGGTTAATACTAGAAACTCACAATTGCTTTGTGTGTGGGGTGGTCTAAATAACCATGTACTTGTAATACAAACTATATATATATGTATCATGGATGGCGTAGGGAACAAGAAATCCACGACCTTCTATGATATCTCTAGTTCGTGTGGCTAACACGCACTGGGGCCCGAGCAGGGGTGATAGCTTGACCAATATAACCCATAGGTTGTTATTAGGATGGTCAAGATACATAATTTAGGTTAATGATTTAATGTTCATGCTAAGTCATTTTCCCTATCCCAACATCTTATATATATGTATATGCATGTATATAGACATAAGAATTGATACTATGTTTGGATTATTTTGAGATGGTATTATTTTATCCATATACACCTAAGTTAAATTCTAGCGCTCAACTCGCTAACCATCATCGGATGCTATATCATAAATTGATATAGGAACCAAAGAGACTTTTACTTTTTTTGCATAGTGATAGAATTTTTGGGTTGTCAGCAGTCAGCTTAAAGCGGTGAGCCTCCTTATTCTAGAAGGCCGCTCATTTTGGTATATCTATTATCATATACTTTTCTTTGGACTTACTTTAAGTTATTGCCAGCGTCATGTACCAACTTAGATTGTCTTAGTTTGGTTAGAGGCTATCTCGACTACTGTGGATTGGGGTTGGTTGTAGACATTCTTATATGCCTTTGAGTTATTAATTACTCTATCTTGTTATATGTTCAAAATTCCTCTGTTGCAATTATACTATGTTCTATTCGCCTGGTAAAAGGGGTAACTACGGTCTATGATGGACTTGATATAACTGTCACGACCAGGCCCTAGTTCAATTCATGACACTTTGTGTCACATACCTATTGTGGGTCCATACTATTTTGCTTACAAAAATGCTTGTAATTTGTCACTCTAGTTTCAGATTAAGGCAAAATTT
Source organism: Capsicum annuum (assembly GCF_002878395.1). Lineage (NCBI taxonomy): Eukaryota > Viridiplantae > Streptophyta > Magnoliopsida > Solanales > Solanaceae > Capsicum > Capsicum annuum. Next base: position 40,573,779 of record NC_061114.1, read on the forward strand.
GATACATTGGAAAAAGGACTCAAATACCTTTCATGTGGTGTGTCTTGAGCTCCAAAACTCTATGCATTCTAAAAGTTATACTCATTTAAAGTTTACCCTAGTAGGATCAACTACTAAAATTCAGTTGATAACAATTGTTCTCAACTTAACTTTGCTTTAAATGTTTCCTATGACCATGATTCACGTTGAAAGCCCTTTACATACTAGGTAAACGATCATGACCAACACCTGGTGCAAACAAAAAATGGTTTTTGAATTTCCCAAACCTTGGTTGAGATTGCGAGGGTTAAGGATTTTTGACCTCTACAAATGTGAGATGGCCCTCTCATTGCAAAGAGGAAGTCGGCCTGGACAACCTAGGCTTCTTCTCTGCATTTATAGTGGAGCAATTGTATTTGCAAAGGCCTAACATATTTTGTCATCTCAATCATGATAGAGGCCCCATATTTATGATGAAATGACCCTTTACAGTATAAATAGTGCTGCTTTCCTTTTTCAACATTTATTTTCTATGTTTAACCATTGTATCTTCACTTGGAGTTCTAGTTATTATGTGGGAATCTTAATCAAAAGCTAGGGAAAAGTAGGGGATATTGAGGTGGTCATTTTTTATTAATTTCTTTGAATATTGTCGACCTAATTTTATGAAATTCTCTAATTGGTTCTTGTTCTTTTGACAATTATTGGGGATATTGTGGGATCTAATTAATGGATTGTTGGTGCTTAATTTTTAGTACAAGCTCATTATTCCTCGAGAGATGTAATGATGGTTTTAATTTTTAAATTCAATAAGCGAGCCCCACTAATGATTTTTTGCCTAATTTCTATATTGAAGTGTAAGTTCACAATATTTGTTTCACTATCCTTATCCTAGCGCGACAATTATAATTTTGATAGATGAGAATAGTGGATGCTTCTCAGAAGGGAAAAACTTAAATATAGAATTTAGGTGCATTCGACAACATACAAATAATCTAGGCTTACCTTTCCTTTAGACTTTGCTCTTTTATGGTGTTGGCATGGTATTTGATAATTATTGTCTAGGTATTATAGTTTTGTTGGAATGTTAGGCATTTTGTGAGCTTTATAGTTGTTTAAGGCAATTTAGGATAGATTCTATCTCAAATTCATTTTAGCTTGGTTGATGCCTTATTCTAGAGTTGGATCACTGCCTACCCTAGGTTTAGTTCTTAGGACCTTTTATTAGCCTTAGCACTCATATAAGAATATGTTACTTTGGTACAATTCCCATTTTAGACAAATAATTATCAAAATTTTTTAAGAGAAAGCTTGTTGGGATTGGGTTGGCTTGATCACTATACTATATTCATTAGTTTTGTTGACTTTTTCATATTAGTATTTGGCCTTAAATCATGATATTTGACTTAATAACCAAATTCTTGCATAGCCTTAATGTATTTGTTCTGAAATGGAAAAAAGTACTACTTAGACTTGACTTATCATGTTTCTAGATTGTTGCTACTAGTTGTATATTTAGTTCTTATTTGAGTCTGACACCTAGTATTATTGATTACTATCTATTAGTTCTGAATTGTGTTTGACATTTAGTGTCATTTATTTTTATGGTTGAGAATTCGGTTCAAGACCAACATTATTTATCATTATGAATGGAGGAAGAATATATGGTACGCTTATTGCACATCTAGGCTTATTTATGAGTGCTTGTCTTACATTAGTTTTTTTCCTCGTTTACATCCACCGTGATTATAGGGATCCAATTAGGTTATAAATATATTCTCATTTTATATCTTGTGTTATTTATATTCGACTCTCGCATTTGCTTAGCACAACTCGTTATTTAAATTTTGACTATCTTTTATTGCCCCCTTTAGTATAGATTTTCTCTTTATTGTGATTTTACGTAAAATTAAGATTACCCGACCTATATGCCTATAGATTACGCTATGTTTTGTTACTCGTACTACACTTCTGCATTATTTTCTAATACAAATCCAATTATGATTCATCATCATAGACGTTGATTTTTGGTGGAGCTGCTAATTAGAGATTTGGGTGAGATTTCAGCGTCTAGAGGTAATCCATCACCTTTTGTTCTAGTATTAGTAATATCTTATATCTTTAGTGACTACTTATTTAATTTGGTACTTTTCTAGTACTCTTTGTGTATACTGGATCTTGTACTGGCCTTATTGAGTCTTGGGATATTATTTTTGTATATTTTGTTCTGTCCCCTCTTTTACCCTTTTTTATTATGTCATGCTTATATATTTCCCCTTATTTATACTTAAAATTATTGTTTTGTCCTTATTTTTCTCTTTTTTACTTGTTATTTCATAAGTTACTGTTCTGAGCTATGGTTTTGGCTTACCTACTGTGGGTTAAAGAAGGTGCCACCATGAACTAACTTTTTAGTTGTGAAAATGAATCCCAATAAACCCATTGATAAATTTACCTAATGAATTTAGAAGAAAAACGCCCTTAAGCTGGTCATGGACTATTGTCCCAAATCTAGTCCTCAAACTATAAATGTTGAACGTAGTCCTCAGAGTGGAAATGTTGAACACATCACTGGAAAATTATAATAATCAATAAATATAACTTTATAATCCTCATATGATAAATCATATAAAAAATATAAGGGCAAAAGGAAAATCAACCCATAAGTTGTAACTTTGGTGATTCCTTAGATTACAAATTTCCAAATATGTCTCTTTTCCTAATTGAACACACAAATCAATCCACAAGCAGACATTACCATTTAGTTGATAAATTATGGTTTTGAATGGGAGAATCTATGTGAAATAGCAGAGTAAGTTATTGGTTGTTAAATAGGGGAGGGAGACAACTAAAATTGAAATTTCTACTAAAGTCTTAAAGTATAACCCTATGATTAGCAGTAAATTTTAGATAGATATTGAAAAATTAGGACTAAAAATTATTGGATAACGATGATTTTTAAAGATGACAAATATGGTGAAAAAGCACAGATGCAAAGAAAGATGTATTAAAGTTCAAGTAGTGCAATATAGTGGAACAAATATAAGAAACATGTTGACTCACGTGGTCCATCAACACTATTTCAACATGCAGTTGAAGAGATGATGCTCATTGACTTTGATGGCACGGGCTACACAAGTTAAGGAAACTATGATGCCGAATCAACACATGAATTCTTTCTTATAATAGGATTCCAAAAAAAGATGAATACTTGGATAGAAAGGAATTAAAAGAAAGATGGCAAATGTGACCAAATATAAATGGGATTTCTCAAAGAAGTTACCATAAAGGAATGTGATTCCTTCGAAGAAAAAGCATCCAACTTAAGAAAATAAGTATTTATATCAATAATACCCAAGAACCTCCATGAAGTCATTTGTGAACTTATAACAAGTAAATCCAAAATCAAAGATTGAAAATTGAGGAGCTATAGAAAGAACTCCCAGAAGGAACAGGTCCATACATAGAAAAGTCTAATTATAGTTTAGCTTGATTGTATGATGGTTGTTCTTGAGTTGTAATTATTTTGATTTCATTGTTCCTGTGTGTTATAGACTTGAATAGGGGTTAGTCATCAATTTGGAATAAGTTGAAGACTTGGGAACATAGTCTAAGGGTGGTTTATGTGTTTATATGAATTAGAGTTTGTAGTCATTGTTTGAGAGGCTCACTGTATTAGTGAATTTGAGGTTAAATCCTGTAAATATTTATGTCATGATTTTTTACATCAATTATGAGCCATGTGTTTTCGCAATTAAACTTTGTGTTCTTAAGTTTACTGCTTTTATTACTTTGGTGGAACACATTACACAACCCGATCCATTCCTAGGAAATAATCATTGACATTTCACTAGAATTATAAGAAATATAGAATATTAATTGGTTTCAAATCAAGGTTCTCTTGTTAAAAGGTTTTAACATTAAGATAAGACCAAGATGAATTATGCACCTCTTATTGGACATTGTGAAGGAAATCCATTAACTACCACCTTAATTTAATAGATCTCATTTTATATGGTGGAAGACTTGTGTGGATGATTTTATTCAATCAGAAGATTATAAACTATGTGCTAGAATTACTAAAGGTACAAAAATTCTTATGAAAGTTGTGGAAGGGGAGAAAGTGAATAAAACTGGAATTGAGTTCACTCTAGATGACCTCATATCACTCAAAAAGTATGCTAAGGCAAAACATATGATTGTTTGTGGATTTGGACTTGATGAATACATCAAAGTTTCAAGTTATACCATTTCCAAACAAATTTGGGATGCGTTGGTGAATGCTCAGGAAGGCATTAGTAAGATAAGAAATTTTAGGGTAGCTATGCTATTCACTGAATGTGAGACATTTTAGATATATGATGGTGAATCTCTATAAGAGATATACTCTACTAACCAACTTGGTGAATGAAATATCATGTATAGTAAAAACCTTTATTACTAAAGAACATATTAGTAAAGTTTTAAGAATTCTCTCAAAAGAAATTGGGTATTTGAAGTTGACTGTAATAGGAGAAATGGTGAGATTAGGTGGATTTATGCACCTAAATATCATTATCTATACTTGTTTAGCCTTGTTTTGTGGACTTCTTTTGTGGTTAATGAGTTGATGATGATGCAAGAAAGTAAATAAGTGTTAATTTATGTATTTTTTTAGTATTTAAGGTGTGTTCATAATGAGTTTGGAGTCAAAACACTATGTTAATGTTCGAACATGTAAACTAGTACGCTTATCTAGAGCTATGTTCCTTTCTAGTTCAGGGTGTTAGATTCTATATTTTTTTGGGCTATAATTCTTGGTGTGTAATGCTATAAAAAGCTTGTTGATTAGATAAATATGATCTATTAATCATGTAAAAGATAGAATTGAAGATTAAAAATAGCCACAAAACTTGGACTTGAAGCACAAATAGATTGGACATGGCAAGACGAAATCTGGAATATATGGAGACATTGGAATTACACACTACCTAGATTCCATGATAAAGGAATGGAATGCCCTTGATTGTAACTCAAGATGGCACAAAATAGTGTTCCTTCGTGATTAGGCCATGCCACAAACCCTAGGCACTACGATAACGGTGTGGCATAGTGCTATGTTAAAAATGGGAAGCCTTACCCTATTATAAACACTAAAAATCATATGTATTAACCTTGGACAACCTTAGGGATTGAAGAAATGATTTAGAAGGATTAAAATCATATTTTTCTTCCTTTACTCTAGTTTGTTTACAGATTTTAACATGGATTCATCTATTATGGTTATATGTATGTCCATGAGGGCTAAACACCCTTTTTTAAGGTTAAGGTCAAGAACATGATTACTCTTGTTGTGTATTGACTTGGATTTTGTTAATTATAATTGTTGGTTATTATTTATACTTGTGTAACTATTTTAAGTATTTGAAACCCTTAGAATACATGCTTACTTATATCATGAGGCCCAAAGGAGAAATGTAGGATATAACATGGAATGATTATAATAGGATCACAATATCAATTGAATGATGTTATGATTTGCATTTAGGATAGTAATATACCTAAGTGACCTATTTAGTTGAATTAAGAGATAGAATATGAATGTGTTTAACTTATCTCTCATATCCCCATTCAACAATGTAGTTGTGGGGCTAAGTTAGATAATTGATTAGAGGTTCAGAAGGCCATAGCTATAATATCAACCTTGTGACCCAAAAGCCAAGATAAGTAACCTAAACAATGAAGTTACATAGCTTAAGATTATTGTTCATAGTGCCTTAACCCTATATTTCTCCCCATTAATTGTCCAAGAACCTTTAATTTACATTATTATTTAGTTTATGGTTAGTTTTTAACTCTCAAAAACTTGTGGTATTTGTACTTGTTTAATCTTAATAGTTGAACTAGTCTTAAATAGTTTCTTAGCACTAGCCCCTATAAGATCGATACTTGGATTTCTTTAGGGCCACTATTTTTCTTGGTTGGACTATGTACACTTGCAAGTTTGCTTGGGCACATCATGTTTTTGGCACCATTATCGGGGACTTGTAAATTAGAAAAAGTCTAAGTTCTAGTTTTGAATTTTGATTTTGTGAGTGCAAATTACTTGATCTTAGCTTCTGAATTTGCAGGTACAGGTTTCAAAAGCTGGTAAGCTAGCAAGGGATAGGGAGTTTGTTGAACCAAATCCCAAACCTACGCAATGATTGCACTAACAAAGAAGAGAATTTGTACTTCTCTATAGAATCCATCAAATTCAGTAAGAGGAAGATCATCCAGAACCTAAGGCGGAAGACCCACCTGCCCACAGGATAGTTTATGAAGTGGCAATCTTACTTGCGAATAATGTTACCTTCACCATATAAAAATACACCATAGGATGTAAATTTGAGTTAAAATAAAACATGGTGTAGCTTTTGCACACCAGCGGGTAGTTCACTAACTTGTCATATTAAGATCCTCAGGTTCACTTGTAGAATTTTTTAGAGATTAGTGACACATTTATACTCGCTGGGGTATCCACTGATTTTGTGAGGTTGACACTGTTCCCGTTCTCACTTTTAAGGGATGTAAAGAAGTGGTTGAACATAGAGACAACAGGTTCCATCACAACATGGGATTACATGGCCCAAAAATTCATCATCCATTTTTTCCCATCTAGAAAGACTACAAGATTACGCAGTGAGATTTTGAGCTTCAAGGAGAATCCAAATAAGAATCTTTATCATTTTTGGGAGTTTTAAATCTTTTCTTTGGGACTGACCACATCACCAGCAATCAAATGAGATATAACTCACACCTTTGTTGAATCTCATGACCATAAGATATAAATTTTTCTAGGTTCAGCTATAGGTCAACAAGTATTGGAGAAGAGTTATGACGAGCTCTATCCTTAGTTGAACTATATTGCTTGAGGAAATCCTGGCTGTCATGGTGAGATATCCAAAAGATCAATGAAAAAGGTTGTGGGCATGATTGAAGTTTATAATATCACAACCTTAGACACCCAATTTTCAAATATATATAACTAAATAATGACTTAATTCAGCAAATTGGGTATGAACCAATCTCTGGCTCAAATGAATGTAGTGCATCAGAACCTAGGTTGGTGTGAAATTTGTGGAAATAGTGGCTACTCCATAGAAGAATGTGGTGAAAATACAGAATTCATAAATTATTTGGGCAATGCACATAAGCCAACTTATGCAAATAGCAACAAAAAAATGGCAGACACAACCGAACTATGCATGGGGAAATAATTAGAACTAACTGTTCCAGCAACAACGCAACACACAAGCCATTAACATTGAGGAATCATTAAAGAAATATCCTATAAAATTAAGAAGAAATAGAAACTAAAACAAAAATTGGCAAGTGGCTCAGCAGAAGTCGGACTAGTATTTGGGACAACTAGCTCAGGCATAAAATACTAGGCCCCAAGGTGGATGCCAAGTGATACAGAACATCCAATATAGGTCATGGAAATTATCTAGAGAAGTGGTAAAGAGATGAATAATAGGATTCCAAAAAAGAATTTGAAGGTACAAACAGAGTTAGTTCCACAACGGGTTGCAAGTAAAAATGCTTAAAATTTAGGAAAGTTTGAGTACCCAAAATTGAAGGTTATTGAGAGTGCACTGGAAAGACCACCACCACCATTCCCAGAGAGTCTAAAAAGGCTAAAAAGGATGATTTCTTCAAAAAGTTCTTTAACAGGTTCAGAGAACATTATATTAACCTTTCTCTTTTAGATGTTTTATACGGAATGCCTAATAATGCCAAGTACTTGAAGGACATGGTGCATAATAAGGTTAAGTTGCAGTAAATTAAGATAGTATCACTAACTGAGGAGTACAACTTTGTGGTGATGAATAAGACGCTCAAGAAGCTAAAGGAACCAGAGAGTTTCACCCTACCCATAAGAATTGGTGACGATAATTTGGTCCACGCTCTTGGTAATTAAGGGAAAAGTCTAAACTTTATGCCCCTATTAGCATTTAATTTGGAAAGGAGAGGTCATGCTCAATAGTGCTCCAGATGGCAAACAAAACCCAAGTTTGTCGTGAAAGAATTATTGAGGACGTGCTCATAAAGGTTTGTAAGTTTATCATCCCTACTGACTTTATTGTTTTGGATTTTGATACAGATGATAGGGTACCAATTATTTTAGGATGTCCATTCTTTGATATGAGAGAAATTCTAATAGATATGAGATAGGGAACTATCAAAATAAGATTAGATGATGAATAAGTAGCTTACAAAATTTATAGACCTCTTAATCCACCTTCCACTACAAAGTTTTAGGTATGATTAACCTGATGGAAGTGGATGAGTGTGGGGTGGTGGAGTACAAAACACTAAAGACCTCTTAAGACTGCTTTATTAAATTGACCAAGCCACCACCTAAGCCTGAAGAAATAATAATTGATGAGCTTGAAAAGTCTATTATTGAGAAAGTTGTTGACCTTGAGAGTATACACTTAGGAGGTTAGAGACAAGTGAGAATATAGCCTTTGAGTTGATGAAAAAATATCAAGAAATATGGTTGAGATGCAGTGTTGTAGGTTGTGCCACAACACAAAATGAGGGGTTGCTTGGGAGGCAATTAAAGTTAAGGTAGGTTTTTTTTTGTATTTTAGTTTTTTAATACTTTAGTGTTTTTTTATTGAGTCATTGATTGATGTGAAGTACAAGTACCAGAGACTTGAGCAAAGGAGCAAGGCAAAGATTGAGTGTAAGGTCCTCGAACCCTCTAGTTGTTTAAAGATGCTAATATCTATACCTGAAGGCCTCAGGGATTATTTATATCCTTACTTTTTAGTTTACTTTAGGGAAAAAATGAGTTTTTAATGTGGTATGAGGAAATTCCCATGGTTTTGACTGAAGTTATGCTATAGGATAGTAAGTTTAGTTGTTTTGTGTAAATTTAAAAATTTTGAAAAATTGTAGAAAGATTTTTCATTTTAGTTTTAGTTTATTTGGGTTAGTTTAGTAGGTGCACACTTCACCCACACCATGGTTGTTCTTTTCGATTGTTTTCCACAAGTGCGCCCCTTGAACCCAGTTTTTTTTTTAGGAGTAGATTTTTAAATTTTTGTATTAGGTAAGTGAGATTTTCTAGTTGGTGCTACGTATTATTACATGATGCAAGCAATTTTGTATGTAAAATAACATTGATTTATTGAATGACTACTTTGAGACACATATGATCATGAATATGACTCTTCAATGTTGTTGGCTTAATGATGAATTCATGTGATTTCTTTGTTGAGACTCTATTATGATCCTACTTGATTTGAACATGTTTCATGTCTGATGCGAGGTTGTTATGTATTTCTTATTACATTTGATGTCTAGAACTTGCCTGGTTTGTGTGTGTAAAGAGAAATAAAGAGTGTGGATTTATGATATGATACAGGCAATTCTTTGATATCCTTGTTTCATACCATATCTTAGCTAGCCTTTTGCATAATCCTAGTTAGCCTCATTGAGCCTTTAGCCTGTGTTCTTTGGTAGCCTTATATGTATCTTATTTCTCTTCTTTAATTATCCTTAATTTGATACAATGCTCCTAAGAACTTAAGTGTAAAACTAATTTTGTTAAGGAGTTTGAAATCAAAGAAGAAAGAGGTAAAAATGAGTCCCCATAGTATGTATCTATTGGTTTTTAAATAAAGTTAATGTATTATGGTCGGGAGAGAAAGAAAAATGTTCTTAAATTTAATCATGTGTTGATAGGAAAAAATTCCTTCCATAGTATTAAGGAATGATCTTAATGAGATGGTGCCAAAAAAAGTGAAGTACGTAGATGAATATGGAAATTAATTATTAATAGAGAGATCATAATGTTCATATGATGTATAAAAGTGTTTAGGGAAGATAGTTATTCCTAGCCAAAATATTTCCTACCTATGACTTAGCCTACATTCTAACTCTTAAAAACCTATTTGATTCTAAGGTTTAACATTCTTATATTAGTGGAGTACTACATTAAGTCCAAGCCTATGGTTCATCTTGTCTAACTTGTGAATTCTTTGGGAGAGTGAGAGTAATTTGATTTCTTATACCTAGTCTTGTAATCAATTGCATTTTTTGAGTGAATTTGGGTAATTGTCTTATTGTGAGAGAACATGTTTGATGATAATTAGGTGATTTGTATGAGATTTTGATGGAGTAATATGCATGAGTTTGCTAACTTGGTGAATCAATTCTTTAGGTTAGGATGTTTTGAACGTAGTGTTCTTGAGCTCTCAATTGTATATAACATGCTGGTGTGTGAAATTATGAAGTCATTGTAGTGCTATCTTGAGTGTCTTTCTTATAGTAGTAATTTTGTAGTGTATCTTGTTTATGATTGTTAGAATGAAGAGTTGTTTGAGGACGAACAATGCTTTAAGTGTGGCGTGCTGATCTTAGGTAGATTTATGAGCCTAAGTGTCATTATCTATGCTTGTTTAGCCTTATTTTGATGAATTCTTGTGCTTAGTAAGTTTTATTGATGTAAATAAGAATCAAAGTGCTACTTTATTTATATTTAGTTTTTAAGGAGTGTTCAAAATGAGTTTGGAGGCAAACATAAGTTAAGGTTTGAATGCAAAAACTAGTATGCTTATCTTGAGATATGTTCCTTTCTAGTTCATCACATCAGATTCTATGTTATTTTGAGCTCTAATTAGTGGTGTGTACTTTTATAGGAAGCTTGTAGAGTTGATCAAGATGATCTATAGATGATATACAAAGAGGTCTTTTTTAGAGTAGACTCCACCACCCTATACTTATCCCCTTTTATCACAGTAATCATGCATGTCTTTCTAGAGGGATAATGTGTTAAGAAGTTTGTACACTTTAAAAATCCCCTCTTCATTCTCCATCCTTATTTTGAGTGCACCCTCTCTCAAATTAATCAAAGTTCCATCCTTCTCTAAAAATAAACGTCCTAAGATTGATAATACTCAAACCACATCTCTCTAATAAGAATGTAAGCGATTGTTGTCAATATATAACCCAATAGGTTGGGGTCGAATCCCACAGGGAATATGATGTGAACTTAAGTCGTTTGCGAGTTAATCAACTGATAGTTGGATGTTTCCTAAAATTGGGGGTTTTGAGTTTAACAAATAATTGTTGGTCACTTTAGCTTCAGTGTTTGTAATCAAGAGTTTATGGAAAACCAGAATTATATTCACTATGCGTTTTGGTACTTGACAGAGTCTAATAGTGATTCAAGATTCTCACATTAAATAGGACAACAAATTATCTTTATCGAAGTTATGCCTAAATGTCTCTTGACCTACATAAGCATTTAATTACCTAATCCTCCCGGACTTAGGGAATTTATATTCACTGACCAGACTTTACCTCAAGTTAATCAACCTTGTTACAGCGTCAATTATTAAATGGAAGATTTTAGTGCTTCCAGGTCCCTATCAATAATTCACTTCCGACAATATTTGATTTCTTAGCTTAAGAAAATCGAAGAAGGTGCTATCTATTGTTCGCAATAAAAATTGGTTAAAGTCTTGCAATTATCAAGGAGTCCTATTACCTTTTGAATCTTAAACACTTAGCATCTTACCAAAACATAACCCATAGATACCATAATTCAGGTTAGAGGGGTTTAGCCACTCATGATGTAATGATCGGAACAACTAGATGAATTCATAATTTGAAAGATAAACTTACCACAAAATGAATAATGACTAGTGATTCTCATATTAGATCACAATAGGAATCCCCAACGTATTGATGGAAATCTCTTCAAAGTTAATTATTTTTCAAGCCAAGAAACAAGAGAGAAAAGTAACAAAATACGTGTCTCCAAAAGATGTTCAGAAATCTCTTAGAAAACCCTAAACAATGCTTTAAATAGTTCACCCTAATTATGGAAACAAAATCATAGAGTGTAGCTATTTCTCGGATAGGTAACACCATTCGTGACGCCTTATCAGGAGGCTGAAGACTTAGCATAAATGTCATCAGCTCCTCTTTGATTGACATTCGCTGCCTTAGGCTGATGATGAACTATGATGGCCTATCAGATCTTTGACGACTTATCATGAATCTCGTCACTTCTCTACCTCAGCTCCCATGTTTTGCCTTAGGCTTACGATAGTTTTGTCGACCTATGAACTCTTTGACAGGTTATCACGAAATGTCATCACAACTTTCAGCTGAGGTCTATTCTCTGTCTAAGGCTGATGATGAAGCTGATAACTTATCACAAGGCTGATGACTTATCAGGATGTCATCAGCCACACTTTCCTTTTTTTTTCTTCATATTTCAACTCTTTTGCTTCCATCCTTTATGGTTCTCTAGCATCTTAGCGTCTACTGCAAAATCAAACATAAAACACTCAAAAACAACAAAAGATACTTGAGACTTTGCAATTATTCTCAGTTAAAAGCCTCAAATGTGTTAGCAACAGCTAACACATCAACACCCTTAACTTAAAACAATTGCTTGTCCTCAAGAAACCCAAACACAACTAAGAGAATACAAAGTACATTTGGCAGTCAATCATCTATATCATCTCAAGCATCTTCACCATCTCCAACGTCAGTTAATTAAAGAACAACTATGTATATTATCGAAGAACACCAATACAATGCATAAGAATCAATATATGACACCAACTCAGCAACACAACCTTGCATGCATCAGGTTTACACTATCCAAAGAAGTCGGTAACTAGCGATGTAACCAGTGTACCCTTACTACAAAGAAATCCCCTTTTCTCATATCAGACATCATATATATAACCATGGGGACAATCACAAGACACTCACTCTCAGAATGAAGTTCTAATCAATGTATACCAAATACCATAGGCTTGCCCTTATTGTTATTACCCAGATCGTCGGATAGGTTAGCTAGGATCATTATAGATCTATTTTTGGCTTGTAATGTAGGATAGGGGCTGGTATGATACTCGATGATACTTAAAGTGACTAAGCCTCCATGACACTACCCTAGTTTTTTGGCCTAAATATGGCCGAACAAATCCCCTTAGTTAGGAATGTTGAAGAAACCACCAGGATATCTGTAGAGCTGGCAGTAATGTGTGTTTCGAGTGTAGCAAGCCAGGCCACAGAGTTAGAGATTGTCCCGAGTTAGGTTCTTAGGGTCAGAATAACTGTTCCCCATCTCAGTTTGATTGCCCGATTCAGTAGGGTGCCACTTTCAGTGTCGCTAGTGGGTAGCACCCAAATAGGCTTCATGCACTTTAGTCCAACCAAGATTGGGAAAGTTCCCTTGATGTAGTCACTGGTACATTATAGACCTCCCATTTACATATTTATGTCTCATCAGATATAGGAGTTTCTCTATATTTGGTAACTCCTTGCATAGTAGTTAACTTTAAAGTCAGGCCAAATATTAACAAAACCTTTCTCAGCCTCCACCCCAGTGGGTCAGTCAATCATAGCCCAGTGGGTATATAGGAACTGTCCGGTTATGATATCTCAAGAAGTCAGGCTTCCAGATTTCAGTAGTACTATTAATATATGTAGAAAAGTAATGGGTGGGAATGATGCCCAACCCATCTTTACCTCAGTTCAAATTTTTGTACTTCAGTCATCACGATACCTACGCATGCTTTATGACTCAGCTCCATGAGCACAACTTCTGTTCACACACTTTCCATAGAATCATATGTGTTTCCAGTTCTTAGTATGAGGAGTTCCAGTTTACCCAGTAGTACAAATTATGTTCCATGAACACGGAAACTCCAAATGTAGGTCATGCAGCTCATGACTTCTTTACTTATGCCTTATTATATGTTCAGTCCCAGTTACCATTTGAATTATTGTCTCAGTTACAAACTTAGTTATAGTGTCAGTCTCAGTCTAGTAACCATATCAGTAACTCAGTTTAATTTTAGGTTTGTTCGACCATAGCGTATAATTATTTACTAAGTTATTAGTATTTCATTACCTCAGTTTATAGACTATTTCTAAACCATGTTATACGCTTGGTCTTGCATTTTCAAATAATACAGGTTTCATGAATTCATGCTTAATTATCTCATATTACCCAGTAAGTCCTTACCTCGTATATATGAAACTCTATAGTTTCAGTCTTGTTATTAAAACTAAGCACAGTTCAGTCTTATAGACCTATTATTCAACTATCAGTCATTTAGTTAATTAGATCAGTTAGTATGCTTATACATTCGTGCGCAGTGCCCATGCAAATATTTTCAGTAGTCCTAAGTGAAGTGTTGTACTAAGGTGGGGAATATATTTGAGAGTGTATTCAAGGTATATGTCTAAGCTTAAAAATTTGTAGTTGAAATGCATAATTCTTAGTCACTATATCTTAGATGATGATTCGTTGGTCTCTCCTCATATTATAGAATTTTAGCCACGTTGAGATGTCTTATTCAGACAATGCCAAGCTTTTCTTACTCCTTAAAGTTGCTGACAAATCAATAAAAAGAGTCTAAGAGAAAAGCTCCAATTGAGAATAAGTTTTTAGTATGAGTTAGTCTGTAAATGCAGTAATTCAACTTCACAGTCAGACCGATAAATTTGTATGGTGTGTTTCCATCTTTCCATCTAGTCCCACTATCTGAAGTCTCATAAATGTAACTATTCTAAGATGAACCAACCAGGTAGTTGTATGTTCAGCTTAGTTCATGTATTATGTTGCAGTCTTAGATCCTATATATTCAGTCACAACTACGTTTAGAGGTGCCCAGTGCATCGCCTCAGCTTTTCCTCAGTATCTCAGCCAAGTCAATAGTTTTCGAGGGACATAGTGTCCCAAGGGGGAGATAAACTATAACCCTAAGCTTTTATGTCCTAAACCTCCTATTTCTCTTCACGTAACAAATACAGTTTAGAGTAGTGGGTACTTATAAGTTGACCCTCAAGCTCCAATCTTAGCCTTAAGCCACGTATTGGAGGGGCTTAGTTCAGTTCACGATATTTAGTTCATGTATAACATTACAGTCTCAGTCCTATTCTCATGTTCCTGTTCATGCATACTCCAAAAATGATCTTGGGTTTATCATTATATTTTTTAGTTTAAGTAATAGTTTTCCTTGAACTTACTCAGTTCTATGTTCAGATTACCTTTATGAACTTGGTATCAATTATCGTTACATATTCAGTCATGCATTTATGCATCAGTTCAGTTATGTATTCATGCATTAGATATGCATGTTCAATTTGGGTAAATTCAGATTATTAGAAATCCAAGTCATGCATTCAGGAATCAACTCAATCATGTACTCATGCATTAGCTATGTATGTTCAGTATGAAATTTAGTATGTCAGTAATGTTAGTAAGATAATCAGGTTTCAGATGTTCATGTTCAGTAAGTATGTTCAGTCTACCAGTTTTCTCAGCTTAGTCAGTCTCATTCGAGGATGAATGTTCCCAAGGGGGAGATAATGTAAGACCCCACAAAATTCTTAGCTTAACTCAATCTTTTAAGCCTGTTAAGGGTTCCCAAACTTCAAAAATTCTAGCTAATTATTCAGACTTAGTGTTATTTTAGCCTTCAAAAGTTGACAATCTTATTTTGTGACCTTTATGTCCATTAAATGTTGATATTTGAGTTAATTCATGATCAGAAATGTTAATAGGTGTTCCCGGACAAGTTTCAGATTTTTTGGACTTCATTTGAAGCACCTTTGGAATCCTAAACCAGTGAATCAACGTGATCTTGATGCGTCGCATCGACTATTGCATTGATAAATGTTTTCCCCAGCTCCTAGAATCCAATTCCAGTGAACTAACATAGACTCGACATGATGCATTGGTTATCACGTCGATGCCAACAATGCGGTGCGTCGGCCTATGCATTGATGATTTAGTTTATAGTCATTAACAAACCTCATCCTCAGGGTTAATTATTTTTTTCCCTCGCCCTTCAACCCCTATAACACAAAATTTAGCCCTCTTTCAGTAAGTTATACTCATTCTTTAACAAATTGCTCAAGAACAAAAACCCTAGGTGAATTAAATTCAAATTAAAGGCTTAAGATTCCTCCATTAATTTTCTAGAATTCACCAACTAATGTATGTGAAGTGTTCATCCAAGGGTTCCTTCCACCCTTGGAGTCCAAGAAACTCTTTGAAAGCTCATGTAGAGTGATTTCATGATTTTCATGATTTGAATTAAAGTGTATTCATGATTATTATTTAATTGGGTTTCTATTTCATGATTTATTACAAAATTCATGTAGAGTTAATTGATATGTGTGCTCTATCATATGAATTCATGTTTAAACTCTTGGAATTATTTAATTGGAATTGAATCATGATGCCTACATATTTTTTTAGTTTATGTTCATAAATTATTCCCCAAAAGTGTTTGATGGATTGTCCATGTGAGTGGAATAGTGAAATTATATCATGATAGCATGTATGCCAGTTCATTTCATACAAATGTTTTCTTGAATGCCCTAATAAATGAATGATGACTAAGTAGTTAGTTATCATATCTCAAGATTATGCCATGTCTTTTAAGTTTATGCTATCGAGTCGTGGGGGTATTCAATATCCAAAAAATTAGCTGTTTATCTAGAGCTTCAATCAGTTACAGAACTAAGAAAAATCTCAGTAGTATTCATAAGTCAGTTGCAATATTTAGTTCAGAACTCAGTTGCACTTAATCAGTTAACAAAATTCAGTAGTACTCCATCAGTTAGTGGAACTCATTAAACTCAGTTTAGTTTAGTTAAATTGTATGATCAGTAACAGTTTAGTCAAGACTAGTATGAACTAGGAAATTAGGTCAGTGTCCATTCAGTTGGGAGTAGGATTCAACACCGAGTGAACCAAAGGATGGGGCCTCACCTTTCAGTAGAGGGTGTGTTCCTTAGAAGCAACCCATGTGTTCCAGAATTACGTAGCCAGTGTAGGCTGAGATATGTCCCTACAAGACTAGGGTTGATATATCTCATCTGAGTTTTCCTACTATTGAGGGTTCACAGAAGAGCTTTTGTCAGAGAGGGTTAACTCACAGCTTATCCATACCTATGGCACGGTATTGACACCCTTTCAACTGGGGTTATAAGTTGGATACCAGATCAATTAGAAAAGGGGTATGTTGGTTTGATTATTATTTCCCAAAATCTCAGTTTTAGATTCAGTCTCAGTATAGAACTCAGTTCAGTTCTATAGATTTAGGACTGTCATACATAGTCACTCAGCTCAGTATAGAGCTTAGTATAGTTCCACAAAATTAGGACTATCAGATACAAATATTCAATTAAGTATCAGTATACCCAGATATCAGTTAATCAGTATTCATACTCAGTATTCAGTGTTTTAATGATCTCAGTTATAATTATGTATTTATTCATATACCCTCATCTAGTTATACTTATGTTATTCAATCAGGATTGTTCATGCATATGAACCCATGTATTTCACCCTACCTCACTTAGCATACCATTATATTCAAAGTATTGACGCATACGTTTCTCTTGCGCTATGATGTCTTATATCATAGGTTCAGACGCACGGGCTTCTGAGCACATTTAGCAGTTTAGATTCTTAGCATACAGAGTTAGTGGTGAGTCCTCATAGTTTGAGGATGTGATTATTTATTCTATCATTTTAGTTTATTTTTAGTAGTCGGAGTAAGTTAGGGACTTGTCTTATCAACTCCACAGTTCAGACAGTTTAGAGGTTTTTTTGACTAGAGTATTTTTAGAGTGTTGTTTAGTTTTTAGTATTGATGTTCAGTTTTGGTATTGTGATACCATATCAAGTATAATTTACAGTATTGAGCCTTGTGGATAGTTTTTTGCCTACTTTTTGTATATTTACGATATTATTATTTAGTTATTGCAGCAGGTACCAGGAATGGGTTGGCTTTTGGTCCTTTAGGATTATCAGCACTATTGCGTCCAGGGTATAGACTCGGGGCATTACATATAATCACTATGAGTTTCTACTCATGTCCTTTGGGCTAACTAATGCACCCACAACTTTTATGGATTTGATGAATAGGGTGTTCAAGTCATTCTTAGATATGTTTGTGACACTTCTTATAGATAATATTCTAGTTTATTCAATATCATAAGAGGACCATGGCAGTAAGTTATGAAAGATGTTACAGATTCTTTGTGATTGTAATTTATATGCAAAGTTCTTTAAATTTGTGTTTTAGTAGTTTTGATTAAAATCTGTGGCATTTTTGGGTCATTTTGTATCTGATGAAGAAATAAAGGTTGATACTCAAAAGATAGAAGCTGTGAAGAATTAGCCAAGACCTCTACAATACCTTTAGAGGTTTATAATTTCGTTTGGTTGGAAGGCTATTATAGAAGGTTTGTTTAAGAGTTTTCTTTAATTTTTGCACCTTTTATAAATGTAACACACAAAGCATCCAAGTTTAAATAAAATGATGAATGTGAAAGAAGTGTCTAAGATCTAAAGAATAAATTGACTTCTACACTCGTATTACTACTTCCAGAAGGAACAGAAAGGTATGCGGTGTATTGTGATGTTTCAAGAATTGGCTTAGGATGTGTGTTAATGCAGCATGGTAAAGTAATAGCATATGCCTCAAGACAATTTTGTACATATGTGAAAAATTATCCAACACATGATATTCAGCTAGCATAAGTTATATTTTCTGTAACGATATAACACCACTACTTGTAGGGGATTCACAAAAATCTATTGTCAATGATGCTCATGAAGAAATTAATTTTCATAATAAAATATTCTATTTTTTCAAAAAAATATATTTTTGGTCATTTTCTTCCAAATTCCATTGAGAAATTTTTAGGCAAAGAGGATTATGGGTTTAGAGGACCATCTCTATAAGTGATGCCGACACCCACCCTACTAGTGCCCAAAAACAATAATACCACAAGCCAACAACAAGTCCAATGCATCTCTATTTTAGATCTGACTGGAACAACTTTTTTGGGTATAATATCGACTAGAATCACTTAATATCAGACTTCACATCTCTTTTCTCTAATGAAATCTCTAGAAAAATCTCCTGTAAAACCAACAGTTAAAAATTTTGTCCACCTTTATCTCATCAAAGTTTGATGAAGAAACAACATTATAGTAAATGCACTAAGCCCACACTGGAGTTTAAGTTTCTGGCGAGTGATAGCGGTTTCTCGCCAGTATTTTGGTTCTCTTCTCTTTTCTTTACATTTTTTTAGGTACTACAAATCCAGATCCGACACTTTAGGCGGCGACATCAATATTCCAATAACTAGCACATTTTTAGGTTACTAGCATATTCTCCAATGACCAATTACAGGGATGTGACACCTACAGTAGGGTAATGGCAGCATTAGCAAATTCTAGCTACCAATTTCCAAACCAATTTGCCAAAATTAGTCAAAATAATCAAGAAAATATCCATCACTGCGCTTTCTCTTAATATCAAGTTCACTCATTTCATTCATAGCTAGTTTATTCCTCTCTAGTTTATTTAGTGCAAGCTTTCTGTCTCTTTTTTCTATATTGTTGTATTGTATGATTATCTTGATTGTACCTGTGGGATTACTAGTTTTGATTTCTCGGTAACATAGTAGATGTTCTATATTTTCTTACTTGGGTGGGTAGTATAGTTCTTGTTGTTTCTTATGAGTAGAAAACCCATTTGCTAGATTTTAGTTTGTTATTTAGCTATTTTTTAGTCGTATCCTCTTGCTCATTGTGTTCTTTGTCTCCTTTTTCTTCATTTTATTCTAGTGTATCCTTTTGAGTGGTGGTTCGGGGTGATAGGTGTTGAACTAGGTTTATGTTATAGGTTGGGTTTAGGGCTGGGATTTGGCCTAGCTTTGAGTTTAGGGTAATGGGCGAGGGGGAGTAGGGCAAGGAGGGATAAGGGTGCTTCTATGTTGAGAGTTAGGTCTTGGAATATACGGATGCTTCAACTTAAGTATATAGAGATGGTGAAGATTCTTAGAATAAAAGAGTAAGTATAGCATGTGTCCAGGAAACTAAATAGGTAGGCGCTAAGGTAGGATATGTAGATGGATATAAGTTGTGGTACTCGGGTGTTGTAAGACATAAAAATGGGGTAGGTATGTAGGTATCTTAGTAGATAAGGATATTACGGAGCAAGTGGTGGAGGTTAAGAGAGTTAGTGATCGGTAGATATATATTAAGTTGGTCATTGGAGGGTCTTCAGTGACCGTCATTAGTGTCGATGCTTTGTAAGTAGGTTTGAAGAAGGAGGATAAGAAGGGATTTTGGGAGGTTTTGGATGAGGTAGTGAAGGGCATCCCAAGCAATGAGATGCTTTTCATGGGAGGATATTTCAATGGGCATATTAGGTCTTTGTCGAGAGGTTATGATGATGTGCATGACAGTTTTAGTTATGGGGAGAGAAATAAAGATAGAGCTTCTCTTTTAGATTTTTCTAGGGATTTTGGGTTGTAGATAGTGGATTCAAGATTTTCAAAGAAGGAGGAGAACCTTATTACTTTTCATAGTTCAATGGACTAGGCTCAGATTAACTTTATTCTCCTTAGGAAGGGTGATACAGCACTATGTAAAAATTGTAAATTCATACCTAGTGAGAATCTTTCTACTCGACATAGGTTCTTGGTCATGGATTTGGTAATCAACAAGGGTAGAAAGAAGAGAAGTGTAGAGGCTCAGTCTAGGATTAAGTGGGGAAGCCTGACTTTGGCTAGTGCTTTGAAGATGTGGAAGAAGTTGAAGAGTAGAGGGATTGAGAGAGTAGAGTGGATGTGTATAGTTTATAGGAGAAGACTTCCAGTTGCATTAGGGAGACCGCTAGAAAGGTTTTGTGTATCTCGAGAGGTAGATTTCATAAACATTGAGGCGATTGGTGGTGGAATGAAAAGGGTAAGACGAAGGTGTAGTGTAAGAAGGTGGGTTAAGAGAAATGAGGATAAACAGAGGTAGACAAATATGGAGGAGTATAAGGTAGATAGACGAGAGGCTAATCTAGTATTTATGATGTCTAAAAAACAAATTTTAAGAGCTTATATGCGGATTTAGAGGAGAAAAATGGGGATAAAAAGTTGTATAGGCTTTCCAAGGCCAGGTAGAGGAGGGATTATTATCTTGACCAAGTGAAGTGCATCAAGAAAGAGAATGATACAGTGTTAGGTAAAGATGCCCTTATTAGAAAGAGGTGGTAGTCCTATTTTCATAAATTCTTGAATGATGAGGGAGATAAAGGTTTTGTGTTGGGGGATTTTAATAAGTATGAGGAGTGTCGCGATCATAGTTATTATAGGTGTATTGAGGTTGAGGATATAAAGGGGCTATTTGTAGGATGCATTGAGGTAGGGCAACGGGGCAGGTTTGGAGTAGTTGAAAAGGTTGTTTAATATGATTTTAGGGTGTTAAATATGCCTAAATTATGAAGGTGGAGAATAATGATTCCTTTATATAAGAACACAGGAGACATCTAGAGTTGCAACAACTATAGAGGTTTTATGTTGTTGAGTCATATTATGAAAGTTTAGGAATGGGTGGTAGAGTTGAGATTGAGAAGGATTGTGACTTTCTCTGAGAATTAGTTCGATTCATGCCAGTTCGCTCAACTACTGAAGCCATTCACCTTGTGAGGAGAGTGTTGGAGCAATTTTGGGAGAGGAAGAAGGACTTACATATGGTATTTATTAATCTTGAGAAGACATATGACAAAGTGTCTAGAAAGATTCTGTAGAGACACTTGAAGGCTAAAGGGGTGCCCATGGCGTATATTAGGTCATTTCAGGACATGTATAATGGTGCAAAGACTCATATGAGGATAGTAGGTGGATATTTGGTGCACTTCCCAATTTTGATATGGTTTTACTAGGGGTCGACTCTTAGCCCTTTTTTATATGCCTTTGTGATGGATTTTTTGATACGACATATTCAAGGAGGGTGACTTGGTGTATTTTATTTTATAATGATGCGGTATTGATTGAGGAGACTTAAGGAGGATTTAATGATAATTTAGAGATTTAGAGACAGACCCTTGAGTCTAAAGTATTTTAGTTAAGCAGGACCAAGACGGATGTACATTGAGTGTAAGTTTAGTGATGTGTCACAGGAGGCTAATGCGGTTGTGAAGCTGGACTCTCGGTCCATTAAGAAGAGGGAGAGTTTCAAGTATCTAGGGTCTATGATTTAGGGCAATAGTGAGATTGATGAGGATATCATGAATCGTATTAGGGCAGGGTGGTTGAAATGAAGGATCTTTTTGGTAGTTTTATGTAATGAGAAAGTTCCCCCAAAGGTGAAATTAAAGTTATATAGTACCGGCTATGTTATATGGAGCAGAGTGTTGGCCAGTTAAAAAATCCCACATCCAAAAGTTAAAGGTGGAAGAGATGAGGATGTTGCGATGGATGTGTGGTCAAATCAGGAATAATCGGGTGAGGAGTGAGATTATTCATGAAAAGGTGGGATTGGCTTCAGTGTAGGACAAGATACGAGAAATGAGGTTATGTTGGTTCAGGCACGTGATGAGAAGGGGTTCTGATGCTTCTGTGCGGAGGTGTGAGGCAGTGGCTATGGATGATTTTAGACGGGTAGAAGTAGGAAAAATAAATATTGGAGGGAGGTGATTAGGCATGATATAAAGTAGTTACATCTTACGGAGGACATGATCTTTGATACGATGGTGTGGAGGATGCTGATTAGGGCAGAGGGTTAGGGGGTAGGAGTTCATTGATAACAGTAAGGGAGTGTTCTTTATTTTTATTTGAAGTTTGTTGTTTGTGGTTTTGAGTGTTGTCTATGGTTTCAAATTTATAGTTCTTAGTATTATCTTGTGGCTCTAGTATTATCTTGTGGCTAGCATTGTTAGTTTACTTTGCATACTGTACAAGTTTAAATGCATTTATGTGTTGTTTTGGTTATATTGTTATTGATTCTAAGCCGCGGGTCTACCAAAAACAACCTCTCTTCATCACCTGAGGTAGTGGTATGGTTTGAGTACACTTTACCAGTAAGACCTCACAAAATCCTAAGCTTAATTTAGTCCTTTAAAGCTTATTAAGGGGTCACAGACTTAGAAAATTTTAGCTACGTATTCATACTTAGAGTTATTTTATCCTTCATATTTGGTGATCTTATTTCTAGACCCTCACAACCATTAAATGTCAATCTTTAAGTTGCTTCATGATCAAGAATGTCAGTAGGTATTCTTGGATGAGTTTTAGATTTTTTGAACATTGTTTGAAGCACGTTTGGGAGTCTAAATTGGTGTATCGATGCGATCTCGATGTATCGCATCGCCTATTGCATCAATGAATATTTTCCCCTAGCTCCCAGTGCAATTTTAAGTGATCCGATGCAGACTCGATGCAGTGCGTCGGCTATAACATCGATCCCTTCAACGTGGCATATTGGTGTCTGCGTCACTAGGCCAATTTTCAGTCATTAAAAAGCCGTATCCTTAGGGGTATTTTGGTTATTTTCCCACGTCTATCATCCCCCAAAACATGAGATTTATCCATTTTAGAGGAAAAATTCATTCACCATTCTCAAAATTGCTTAAGAACAAAACCCTGTGGCTTCTAATTCAAGGTTCAAGATTCATCAACTCACCATCAACCTTAGTCAATTCAAGTACCAAGGTATGTGAAGTGTTCATCCAAGGGTTCCTTTCACCCTTATAGTCCAAGAAATTCTTTTAAACTTTAAGTAAATTGATTTCATGATTTTCATGATTGAATTTAAGTGCATTCATGATTATAATGTTAATTGGGTTTCTAATTCATAGTTTATTATAAGATTTATGTTGAATTAATTATCATGTGTGTAGTATCACTTTAATTCATTTAAAAGCCATTGAATTTGTGAATTTGGGAATTTATGTTATGATGCTTACATGTTGTTTTAGTATCATTTACATAGTTGTGCTCCCCAAGTGTTTGTTAAAAAGCTTATGTGAATTAAATGGGGTTAAATCATGACATGCTAGTATATTTGTAAACTTATTCCTTACAAGTGTTTGATAAAATATCCCTATGGATGAGTAATGAATAAGTGCACAGTGTTATGTTTTTCAAGTTTACGCTATGCTTTACTTTTAATGATATCTAGTCCTCCGGTATTCAATACCCAAAAAATTAGCTGTTTACCTAGACATACAGTAGTTACAGAACAGTCTCAGTAGTGTTACAACCAGTAGTACTCAGTAATCAGTCACAATCTCCATTCAGTATTCA
Source organism: Capsicum annuum (assembly GCF_002878395.1). Classification (NCBI taxonomy): domain Eukaryota; kingdom Viridiplantae; phylum Streptophyta; class Magnoliopsida; order Solanales; family Solanaceae; genus Capsicum; species Capsicum annuum. The sequence goes on from NC_061114.1 coordinate 40,597,872, forward strand.
GTTCAGATCTCATTGAACTCAGTCAGTTAACCAGATTCTGTAATAATCCATCAGTTAGCGGAACCTTATTAACTTAGTTTAATTTAGTTAGACAGTACGATCAGTAACAGTTAAGTCAAGCCTAGTATGGACTAAAAATCAGTTTAGTGTCTATTTAGTTGGGTGTAGGATTCAGCCCTAAGTGAATCAAGGGATGGGGGCATTCCTTCCAGCATAGGGTTTTGACCCTTAGTACTAATCCCTACATTCTAGAACTACATAGCCAGCTTAGGTTGAGATATCTTCCTGCGAGACTAGGCTTGATATATCTCATATGAGTTTTCCTTCCTGTGAGGGTTGACAAAAGAGCTTTCTGTCAGAGAGCGTTAACTCATATCTTGTCTTTACCCGTGGCACGATACTGACACTCTTTTAACTGGGGCAATAGGTTGGACCCCAATCTATTCAAAGAGGGGTATGTCGGTTAGATGATTACCTTCCACAGTTTTAGTTTCAGTTTTAGCCTCAGTATAGAACTCAATTTAGTTCTACAAAATTAGGATTGTAAGATACAGTCACCCAACTCAGTATAGAACTCAGTTCAGTTCTACAGAAGCAGGACTGATAGAAATAGTCACCCAATTATTAATTAGGACTGTTAGAACAGTTACTTAGTTACTAGTATTACAGTATCAGTAAATGATGATATAAGTTAATCATTATTCAGAACTTAGTAACCAATGTTAACATGATCTCAGCTACAGTTTATGTATTGATGTATGTTCTCTTATTCAGTTATGTTTATGTTACTCAGTCAGTTATTATTTATGCACATGAACCCGTGCATATTAGCCTTCCTCACTTAGCATACCAGTATATTCAAATTACTAAAGCATACCTTTAATTTGATCTATGATGTCTTATATTATAGGTTCAAATGCACGAGCTCCTAATCGCACTTAGCAGCCTAGCCTATCAACAATAGACTTAGTGGTGAGCCCTCATAGTTTGAGGACAGAGTATTATTTTTGTATTTTAGTACAATTTTCGATAGTCAGAGTTAGTTATGTGCTTTTCCAATCCACTCCATAATTTAAATAGATAGAGGCTTTCTGACAGGAGTATTTGAGACAAATATTTTATATTTATTATTTGTTTTTAGATATAAACCTTAAGGTGATTTCAGTCTACCATCCGCATTTATTTTTGTAATATTAGTATCGTAATGTTATTATTATTTAGTGCGCACAGTAGTTACCAGTATGGGTAGCTAGCGGTCCTTCGGGGTCGCTAGCACCATGTAGTATCAAGGGTATAGACTCGGGGCTTTACAAACTTTGTATCATAGCATAAGGTTAAACAGATTCATAGGAAGTCTTAAAGCTGCATCTAGTAGAGTCTTGTGCATGGGTGTGTAGTGCGCCACACTTAAGGAAATAAGGCTACGAGATATTTTAGGAAAAGTTTCCCTTCTTTAAGTATTCATGTTGTGTGAGTAATCATAAACTCACAATAAAATCTTAATCTAATCCTTTTCTTCCATCCATTTACCGAACATGCCACCCAAGAAGAATAGAAAATCAGCCAGCCTCTCATCCCATCCAGGCAGATCCTCTGGATTAGCATGTCTCCCATGCAGAATTTAGGGCTGCATTTACCTCTCTAGCCTATTCAGTGGTAGCCCAGAATGAATGTCTAGCTACCGTTTAGGAAAATCCAGTGGCCAATACTGCTGCAGCTAGAATTCAGTACTTTACCCGAATGAACACTCCCTCTTTACCGGGTCGAAGTCAGATGAGGAACCAAAAGAATTTCTTGATCAGGTGTAGAAATTTACATATATTATGGGGGTGACTTCTTGTAAGAGTGTTGATTTGGTTGCATATCAGTTATAGGATGTGGCTCACTCATGGTTCAAATGGTGGAAAATAGAAAGGGCCGCAGATACTGGGTCAATCGAATTAGAGGAGTTTGCTATCGTATTTCTGGAAGGGTTCTTCCCGCTAGAGCTGAGGGAAGTGAAGGTTTTAGAGTTTATTATTCTGAAGCAGGGCAATATGACAGTACAAGAGTATTCTATCAAGTTTACTCAATTAGCTAGATATGCCTCTCATGTGGTAGCAGATAGCAGATCTAAGATGATTTAGTTTGTGTCTGGTGTATCTTATAGTATGGTCAAGGAGGGTAGGACCACAATGTTAATTAATAAGGAGAAGAAGAGGGAGAATAAGAGAGCTAAAACAGGTAGCTTTAACTTCACCCAGCCTAAGTCAGAGGATGGTAATCATCCTCAGTTCTACCAAACATCTTTAGTTCTAGCTTTGTCTTCAACCAATGCTCCAATGCCGTAATTCAAAAATAACAATAGATATAGGGCCTCAGGCCCCAAACCCTAGGGTAGTGTTAGTAGTGTCTAAATAAATCCTCTCTACCAAAAGTATGGCAAAAACCATCAGGGTGTTTGCAGAGCTGGCAGTGATGTATTTTTTGGATATGGCAAACAAGGCTATAGGGTCAGATAGTGTCCTCAGGTGGGTTCACAAAATCAATATAATTATCTTCCAGATCAGTCCGATCTCCCAAATCAGCAGGGTACTACTTCCAGCGCCAACAGTGGGCAACACCCAAACAGACTCTATGCACTTCAGTCCCTACAGGATCAGGAAAGTTTTCCTGATATGGTCACTGGTACGTTACAAGTTTATTATTTACTTTTTATTATTTGCTAGATCAAGGAGCTTTATTGTCCTTTGTAACCCCATACATAGCTTTTGTCGTTAGAGTCAATCCTAAAATTCTTATAGAAACTTTCTCAATCTCTACCCTAGTGGGTATATCTATCATAGCCAGGCTGGTATATAGGAATTGTCTGGTTATAGTATCTCAGAAAGTCACTTCAGCAGACTTAGTAAAATTAGAGATGACATATTTTGATGTCATTCTCAGCATGGATTGGTTTCATTCATGCGATGCCTCAGTTGATTGCAAAAATTGAATTTTCCAATTTCAATTTCTGAATGAACCTGTCCTAGAAAGGAGGGGTAGTACCTCAGTACTCAAGGGTCAGTTTGTTTCTTACCTAAGGGTGAGAAAAAAAATATCTAAGGGATGTGTCTATCAGTTCATTTGAGTGAAGGATTTTAGTTTTGATACTCCCAGTCTTGAGTCAGTTCAAGTCGCATATAGATTCCCAGATGTGTTACTCGAAGATCTTTTCGGAGTTTCTCCTAAGAGGGAAATTGACTTTTGAATAGACCTTCTTCCAGATACTCAACCCATGTCTATTTTTTCATACAGAATGGCTCCAGCAGAACTCAAACAATTAAAAGATTAGTTGAAATATCTCCTAGATAAGGGATTCATCAGACCCAACTTATCCCCTTACGGTGTACTAGTCTATTTGTGCATAAAAAAAATAGCTCTCTTAGAATGTGTATAGACTATCATTAGTTGAATAAAGTAACGGTCCATAACAAGTATCCACTTCCCAAAATTGATGACTTATTTGACAACTTTAGGGTGCCAGTTACTTTTCTAAGATAGACCTCAGATCAGGCTATCATCATCTTAGAGTCAAAGAATGTGACATTCCAAAAATAGCTTTTAGAACATAGTATGGTCACTTCGTATTCCTAGTCATGTCATTTGGTCTCACCAATGCTCCAAGAACTTTCATTGACTTGATGAACAGTGTGTTCAAGCAGTACTTGGACATGTTCGTCATAGTCTTCATTATGACATTTTTGTCTACTCCTGTAGTGAACATGACATATAGACCATCTCAAAATACTATTATAGACTCTAAGAAACCATGAATTGTTCGCCAAATTTAGTAAGTACAAATTTTGGATAAAGTTAGTAGCTTGACTTGGACATATCATTTCTAGTTATGGCATTAGAGTTGATCCCTAAAAGACCAAAGCAGTGAGAAACTGGCCTAGACCCATCTCTGTATCAGATATTTAGAGTGTCATGGGCTTGGCTAGCTATTACCGATGGTTTGTTGAAGGATTTTTGCCTATTGCATCTTTATGTCCATATTGACTTTGAAGAGATTCAAGTTCTAGTGGTAAAATTCTTGTGATAAGAGTTTTCAGGAGTTGAAGTCTCGACTCACTACAACTTCAGTTTTACTCTACCAGATAGTTCAGAAGGGTTTGTGGTATATTGTGATGCCTCCAGAGTTGGTTTGGGGTGTGTTTTGACGCAGAGAGGTAAGGTCATAGCCTCTACCCTTAGGAATGAACTATCCCACTCATGATATTGAGTTGACAGTTGTATTATTTGCCTTAAAGATTTGGAGGGACTATTTGTATGGAGTACATATTTATATGTTCACAGACCATAAGATCCTCCAGTATATTTTCTCTCAGAAAGGCCTAATCCTCCATCAAAGAAGGTAATTGGAGTTGTTGACAGACTGCGACATAAATGTCCTATATTATCCTGGCAAGGGTAACATAGTGGCTAATTCTCTCAGTAGGATGTCTATGGGTAGTTTTGCTCATATGGAAGATGATAAGAAAAAGTTAGTTTAGGAAGTTCATCAGCTTGCCCGACTAGGTTTTCGCTTAGTCGATTTAGTAGAAGGTAGTGTATGGGTGAAGAGTAGTTCAGAATCATGACTGGTTTCTAAAGTGAAGGAAAAGCAAGACAGAGATCCCAGTATAGTTAAGTTAAAAGAGTCAGTCAGATATTAGAAAATAGAGGTTTTCTCCTAAGGGGTAGATTGTATATTGTGTTGCCAGTGTTAGCTATGTATGCTAGGTGTAGATGACTTGAGGCATCAGATTATTTTAGAAGTGCATGGTACGCTCTACTCTATTTATCCAAGGGCTACTAAGATATACCGCTACTTACGGGAAGTCTATTGGTGGAGTGGGATAAAGAATGATATTACAGGGTTTGTAGCTAAATACTCAATATGTCAGCAGGTTAAGATTGAAAATCAGAAGCCTAGTGGGTCCATGTAGGAGTTCAGTAGTCCCACATGGAATTGGGAAGAAGTAAACATGGATTTTGTGATGGGTTTACCCCGTACTCATCATTAGCATGATTTAGTTTGGGTTATCATAGATAGGATAAAAAAGTCAACTCATTTATTATCAGTCCATACCTCTTATTCAGCTGAGGATTAAGCCAAGCTCTATGTTAGAGAGTTGGTTAGATTACACATATTTCTGCTATCTATCATCTTAGATAGAGGTACCCAATTTACCTCTTATTTCTGTAAAGCTTTCCAAAAAGGTCTTGGTACCCAGGTTTACCTCAATACATCCTTCCACCATCGAAAAATAGTCAAGGAAAATGGACCATCCAGACTCTAGAAGATATGCTAAGGGCGTATGCTATTAACTTTAAAGGAAATTGGGATGACCATTTGTCGTTGATTAAGTTTAGGTATAATAATTGTTACCATTCCAGCATTCGGATGGTTCCGTTTGGGGCGCTCTATAGGTGGATATACAGATATCCCATTGGTTGGTTTAAATTTGGTGAAGCCATAGTGGTAGGGTCTGACTTGATATTTGATACCTTAGAAAAGTTTAGTTGATTAGGCAATGGCTTAAGACAGCTCAGAGCTGACAAAAATCGTATGCTAACATGAGCAAAAAGGATCTTGAGTTTGAGATTGGTCACTATGTATATTTTAAAATTTCTCCCATGAAAAGAGTAAAGAGGTTTTCCAAGAAGGGGAAGCTCAGTTCTTGATATGTTGGTCCTCACTGAATTCTCAGTCGTTTTGGAAGGTAGCTTACGAGCTTGAGTTTCCTTAAAACTTAACTTCAGTGCACCTAGTGTTTCATTTCTCCTTTCTAAAAAATGCATAGGTGACCCAATAATTTTAGACTATGTAGAGGGTATAGATATTCAAAAAAACCTCTCTTATGAGGAAATTTCAGTCAAAATCCTTGATTATCAGATTCACAGACCGAGGAAAAAAGAAGTCCCTCTAGTCAAAGTTCTTTGGCGGAATCAATTCATTGAGGGAGCTACTTTTGAAGAAAAAGAAGATATGTGGACCAAGTATCCTCACCTCTTCTCCGCAAACTCAAACTCAGCTCAAGATAATAGTTTTTCTTAAATTTACTATGTGTCATATCCAGATGTAGTTACCAAGTTGGTATCAAGTAACGCAGCATAATTAGTTATGCATTTATGAATCAGTTCAATCATATACTCATGCAGCAAATATGCATGTTTAGTATATAAACTCTGCTTATCAGTAATATCAATTACAAAATCATGCATCAATTATGCATGTTCAGTATGATAATTCAGAATATCAGTAGTCTCAGCTAGTAAATCATTCTTCAGTTGTGCATGTCCAGTATGTATTTTAGGTCTATTATTACTCCCACCTTAGTCAGTCTTATTGAAGGTTGAATATTCCCAAGGGGGAGATATTGTAAGACCCTGCAAAATCCTAAGCTTAATTCGGTCCTCTAAAGCTTTTTAAGGGGTCCCAGACTTAAATTTTTTTAGCTAAGTATTCATACTTACAGTAAATTTAACCTTCATAGTTAGAGATCTTATTTTGTAACCCTTACAACTATTAGATATTGATCTTTAAGTTGCTTCATGATCAAGAATGTCAGTAGGTGTTCTCGGGTGAGTTTCAGATTTTTTGAACATCGTTTGAAGCACTTTTGGGAGTTTAAACCAATGTATTGATGCAATCTTGATGCGTCGCATCGCCTATCTCATCGATGAATATTTTCCCTCATCTCCTAGTATAATTTCTAGTGAACCGACGCAAACTCAATGTGGCGCGTCAGCCATAACGTCAATCCCTTTGATAAAGTGCATCGGTCTACGCATTGCTAGGGTAGTTTTCTATACTTAAAAAGCCGTATCCTCAGGGGTGTTTGGGTTATTTTCCCACAAATATCAGCCACCAAAAGACATGATATAGCCACTTTAGATGAAAAATCCATTCACTATTATCAAAATTGCTCAAGAACACAACCCTAGGGCTTCTAATTAAAGGTTCAAGATTCAAGAACTCAACATCAACCTTAGTCAATTCAAGTACCAATGTATATGAAGTGTTCATCCAAGGGTTCCTTTCACCCTTGGAGTCCAAGAAACTTTTTTAAACTTCAAGTAGATTCATTTTCATGATTTCCATGATTAGATTTAAGTGCATTCATGATTATACTGTTAATTGCGTTTCTAATCCATGGTTTATGACAAGATTCATGTGGAATTGGTTATCATGTGTGTATTATCATGTGAATTCATGTTAAAGCAATTGAATTTAGGAATTTAGGAATTTATGTTATGATTCTTACATGTTATTTTAGTATCATGTGCATAGTTGTGCTCCCCAAGTGTTTGTTAAAATGCTCATGTGAATTAAATGGGGAAAAATCATGACAAGCTATTATATTTGTAAACTTATGCCTTACAATTGTTTGATAAAATGTCCCTATGGATGAGTGAACAAGTGTACAATGTTATGTTTCTCAAGTTTACTCTATGCTTTACTTTTAATGATATCGAGTCCAGGGGGTATTCAATACCCAAATATTTAGTTGTTTACCTAGAGCTACAGTAGTTAAAGAACATTCTCAGTAGTTTTATGACCAGTAGTACTCAGTAATCTATCATAGTCTCAGTTCAGTATTCTGTTTAGAACTCAGTGAACTCAGTCAGTTAACCAAATTTAGTAGTACTCCGTCAGTTAGCGGAACCCAGTGAACTCTGTTCAATTCAGTTAGATAGTACGATCAGTAATAGGTAGGTCAAGCCTAGTATGGAAAATAAAGCAGTTCAATATCTATTTATTTTGGAGTAGGATTCAGCACCGAGCGAACCCAGAGACGGGGGCATTCTTGCCAGCATAGGGTTTGACCATTAGCAGAAATCCCTATGTTACAGAACTACGTAGCCTGCGTAGGTTGAGATATATTTCTGCCAAACTATGGTTGATATATCTCATATAAGTTTTCTTGCCAGCAAGGGTTGATGAAAGAGCTTCTCGTCAGAGAGAGTTAACAGCTTGTCTTTACCCGTGGCGCAGTACTGACACCCTTCAAACTGGGTTACTGGTTGGACCCCAATCAATTCAGAGAGGGGCATATCAATTAGATGATTACCTGCTACATTTTTAGTTTTAGTTTCTATTTTATTTTTTGTATAGTACTCAGTTAAGTTCTATAGAATCAGCACCTAACTCAGAATAGTACTCAATTAGGTTCTACAGAATCAGAACTATCAGAAATAGTCATCCAGTTATCAATCAGGACTTTCAGAATCAGTCACTCAGTTATAAATATTATAGTATAAATAAACTGAAATATCAGTTAATTGGTATTCAGAACTCAGTAACCAGTGTTAATATGATCTCAGTTACAGTTTATGTTTTCATGTATGTTCTCTCATTCAGTTATGTTCATGTTACTTAATCCATTATTTTTCATACATATAAACCCATGAATATCAACCTACCTCACTTAGTATACCAGTACATTCAAAGTACTGACACATATCTTTTTTTGCTCTATGATATCTTATATTTTAGGTTCAGACGCACGAGCTCCTGACCGTACTTAGCAACCCAGCCTATCAACGGAAGACTTAGTGGTTAGTCATTAAAGTTTGAGGATAGAATATTATTTTAGTATTTTCGTACATTTTCTAGTAGTCTGAGTTAGTTGGGGGCATATCCCATCAACTTCATAATTGAGACATTTAGTGGCTTTCAAACAGAGTATCTCAGACAGATATTTCTGTATTAAGTTTTTTTTTTTAGTTATAAACCTTATGGATATTTTAGCATACCTTCTATATTTATTTAAGTAATATCAGTATTGAAGTGTTATTATTATTCAGTGCTCACAACAGGTACTAGTCATGGATTAACTGGTTGTCCTTTGGGATTGCTAGGACCGTGTAGCATCCAGGGTACAAAATTAGGGTGTTACAAACTTGGTATTAGATAATAAGGTTCAAAAAATTCCTAGGAAGTCTTAAAGACGCATCTAGTGGAGTCTTATACATGGGTGTGTAGCGCGCGACACTTATAGACTAGAGGTTACGAGATGTTTTAAGAAAAGTTTCCCTTCTTTCAGTATTCATGTCATGCTAGTAAGCATAAAATCACAATAAACTCTTACTATAATCTTTTTTTCCTTTCATTTATAGAACATGCCTCCCAAGAAGACTAGAAGTAGAACAAGAAATCAGCCAGCCCCTCAACCCGCGCAGGAAGCTCCTCTAGATTTGCATGCCTCCCATGTGGAATTCAGGGCTGTATTTACAACTCTAGCCAATTTAGAGAAAGCCCAAACTAAATGCCCAGCTACCGTTCTAGCCAATCCAGTTGCCAATACTACTGCAGCCTGAATTTGGTACTTCACCCGAATAAATCCTCCCTTTTTTACCCTATCAAAGTCAGATGAGGACCTACAGGAATTTCTTGATCAGGTGTAGAAAGTTATAGATATTATGGGAGTGACTGCTAGTGAGAGTGCTGAGTTGGCTGTATATTAGTTACATAATATGGTTTACTCATGGTTGAAATAGTGAAAAGCAGAGAGGGCAGTAGATGCAGGACTCATAGAATAGGAGGAGTTTGCTATTACCTTTATGGATAGGTTCTTCCTCCTAGAGTTGAGGAAAGAAAAGGTCTTAGAGTTTATTAATCTGAGGTGGGGCAAAATGATAGTATAAGAGCATTCTCTCAAGTTTACTAAGTTATCTAGATATGCCCCTGATGTGGTAGCAGATAGCAGATCCAAGATGAGTAAGTTGTTGTCTAGTATGTCTAACAGTATGTTCAAGGAGTTTAGGACTGCAATATTAATTAAGGAGATGGACATACCATGTCTCATGGTCTATGCTTAATAGATAAATAAGGCTATGAATAAGACGGAGGAGAGGGAGAATAAAAGAGCTAGAATAAGTAGCTTTAACTTTACCCATCCTAAGTTAAAGAGTGGTAATCATCCTCAGTTTTACCCAAAATCATCAGTACTAGCTATGTCCTCATCCATTGTTCCAGTGTAAAAAATTAGAGACGACAATAGAGATAGGACCTCAGGCTCTAAACCCCAGGGTAGTGTTTGTAGTGCCCAAACAAATTCTATCTACCAGAAGTGTGGAAAAAACTATTAGGGTTTCTACAAAGCTAGACATGATGTTTGTTTTGGATATGGAAAGCCAGGCCATAGGGTTAGACAGTGTCCTCAGATGGGTTTGTAGATTCATTATAATCATCCCCTAGCTCAGTCCGATCACCTGAATCTACAGGGTTCTGCTTCTAGTGCCAACAGTGGGCAACGCCCAAATAGACTCTATGCACTTCAATCCTGACAGGATTGGGAAAGTTCTCCTAATTTGGTCACTGGTATGCTATAAGTTTATCATTTACTTGTTTATTCTTTGGAAGATCCAGGAGCTTTCTTATTATTTGTAACTCCTTATATAGTTGTTGACTTCTGAGTCAGTCTTGAAATTCTAGCAAAGCCTTTCTCAGTCTCTACCCCAATGGATAAATCTATTATAGCCCGGGGGATATACAGGAACTGTCCGATTATGGTATCTCCGAAAGTTACTTCAGCAAACTTAGAAAAATTAGAAATGACAGATTTTGATGTCATTATCAGCATGGATTGTCTTTATTCATGTTATACCTCAGTTGACTGCAGAAACAAAATTGTCAAATTTTAGTTTTTGAATAAATCTATCCTAGAATAGAGGGGTAGTAACCCAACACTTAGGGTTCATCTTGTTTCTTACCTAAGGGTAAGAAAAATGACATCTAAGAGATGTGTCTATTATTTTGTTTGAGTTAAGGATTCTAGTTTTGATACTCCCTATCTTGAGTCAATTCTAGTAGCATATGAATTCCCAGTTATATTTCTCGAAGATTTTCCCAGAGTTCCTCTCAAGACAAAAATTGACTTCGGAATAGACCTTTTTTCAGTTACTAAGACCATATCTATTCTTTCATACAGAATGGCTCCAGTAAAACTAAAAGAATTAAAAGAACAGTTGAAGGATCTCCTAGATAAAGGATTCATCAGACGCAATGTATCCCTTTGGGGTACACCAGTTCTATTAGTGCATAAGAAAAATGTTTCTCTTAGAATGCATATAGACTACCGTCAGTTGAATAAAGTCATGGTCAAGAAAAAGTATCCACTTCCCAGAACCAATGACTTATTTGACCAACTTCAGGGTGCTAGTTACTTTTCTAAGATATACCTCAAACCATGCTAACATCAACTCAGAGTTAGAGAATTTGACATTTTGAAAATATCTTTTAGAACTTGGTATGGTCACTTTGAATTCCTAGTCATGTCATTTGGTCTCACCAAAGCCTAGCAACTTCCATGGACTAGATGAACCGTGTGTTCAAGTAGTACTTGGACATGTTCATCATAGTCTTCATTGATGACATTCTTGTCTACTACTATATTGAATAGGATCATGCAGACCATCTAAGAATAGTGTTACAGACTCTTAAAAACTATTAGTTGTTCGCCAAATTCAGTAAGTTAAAATTTTGGGTAAGGTTAGCAAGTTTCCTTTGCCATGTCATTTCCGGTGATGGCATTAGAGTTGATCCCCAAAAGACTGAAGTCATGACAAATTAGCCCAGACCCATCTCTCCATCAGATATCTAGATTTTCTTGGGCTTAGACGGCTATTACTGACGGTTTGTTGAATATTTTTTGTCTATTGCATCCCCTATGTCTAGATTGATTCAAAAGAATTTCAAGTTCCAGTGGTCAAATTTTTGTAAGAAGAGTTTTGAGGAGTTAAAAACTCAACTAACTACAGCTCCAGTTTTAACTCTACCAGATAGTTCAAACTTGTTTATGGTATATTGTGATGCCTCTAGAGTTGGTTTAGGTAATGTTTTGATGCATAGAGGTAAGGTTATAGCCTATACATCTCGATATCTTAAGCCCCATAAAAAAAACTATCCCACTAATGATCTTGAGTTAGCAACTATAGTATTTTCCTTATAGATTTAGAGGGACTATTTGTATGGGGTACATGTTGATGTGTTCATAGACCATAAGATCCTCCAGTATGTGTTCTATCAGAAAGACCTAAACCTCCGTCAGAGAAGGTTGTTAGAGTTGTTGAAAGACTACTACATGAGTATTCTATATTATTTGGGTAAGGCCAATGTAGTGGATGATGCTCCCAATAGGATGTCTATGGGTAGTGTAGCTCATGTAGAAGATGATAAGAAGAAGTTAGTTCAAGAAGTTTATTAGCTTGCCCGACTAGTTGTCCGCTTAGTCGATTTAGCAGAAAGTTGTGTATGAGTTCAGAGTAGTTCAAAATCATCTCTGGTTTTTGAAGTGAAAGAAAAGAAAGATAGATATCCCAGTCTAGCTAAGTTTAAAGAGTCAGTCAAAGATTAGAAAATAGAGCTTTTCTCCTAAGGGAGAGATTATGTATTGCGTTGCCAGTGTCAGCTATGTATGCCAAGTGTAGATGACTTGAGGCAACAGATTCTTGCAAAAGTGCATGGTACGTGCTACTCTATTCATCCAGGGGACAATAAGATATACCATTACTTGTGGGAAGTCTATTGGTGGAGTGGGATGAAGAGTGATATTGCAAATTTATAGCTAAATACTCAACATGCCAGTAGGTTAAGATTGAACATCAAAATCCTAGTGGGTCCATAGAGGAGTTCAGTATTCCCACGTGGAATTGGGAAGACATAAACATTGATTTTGTGATGGATTTGCCCCGTACTCATCATCAGCATGATTCAATTTGGGTTATACTAGATAGGATGGACAAGTCAACTTATTTCTTACCAGTCCATACCTCTTATTCAGCTGAGGATTAAGCCAATCTCTACATCAGAGAGTTGGTCAAATTACACAAAGTTCCGTTTTCCATCATCTTAGATAAAGGTATCCAGTTTACCTATCATTTTTACAAAGCCATCTAAAAGGGTCTTGGAACCCAAGTTCACCTCAGTATAGCCTTTGAATCTTAGACAGATGATCAAGAAGAAAGGACCATCCATACTCTATAAGATATGTTAAGTGCGTGTGCCATTGTATTTAAAGGTAGTTGGGATGACCATTTGCTATTGATTGAGTTTGCCTATAATAACAGTTACCATTTAAGCATTTGGATGGCTTCATTTGAGGTGATCCATGGGAGGAGATGTTGATCTACCATTGGTTGGTTTGAAGTGGGTGAGGCCGTAGTAGTAGGGTCTGACCTGGTATTTGATACCTTAGAAAAATTTTAGTTGATCAGGAAAAGGCTTGTGATAGTTCAGAGCCGACAAAAATTGTTTGCTAATGTGTGCAGAAAGGATCTCAAGTTTGAGATTGGTGACTATGTGTATTTGAAAATTTCTCCTATGAAAGGAGTGAAGAGGTTTGGCAAGAAGGGGAAGCTCAGTCCTTGATATGTCGGTCCTTACCAAATTATCATCTATTTCAAAAAGGTAGCTTACGAGCTTTAGTTGCCTTCAGACTTAGCTTAAGTGCACCCAGTGTTTCATGTCTCCTTGCTAAAGAAATTCATAGATGATGCAGCAGTTGTAGTCCATGTAGAGGGTATAGATGTTCAAATAACCTCTCTTATGAGAAAATTCCAGTCAAAATCCTTGATTATCAGTTTTGCAGACAAAGGAACAAAAAAGTAACTCTAGTCAAAATTCTTTGGCAGAATCAGTTCGTTGAGGGAGCTACTTGAGAAGCAGAAGCAGATATGGAAACCAAGTATCCTTACCTCTTCTCCACAAACTCAGACTCAGATCAAGGTAATAGTTTTCCTTAAATTTACTAAGTTTCATATCCAAATGTAGTTACCAACTTGGTATCAAGTAACGTTGCATACTTAGTTATGCATTCATGAATTAGTTTAGTCATGTACTCATGCATCAGATATGCATGTTCAATATACAAAATCAGCTTATCAGTAATACCAGTTACGAAATCATGCATTAGTTATGCATATTTGATATGATAATTTAGTATATCAGTAGTCTCATCCATGAAATCATGCTTCAGTTGTGCATGTCTAGTATGTAATTTCAGTCTATCAGTTCTCCCATCTTAGTCAGTGTTATTCGAGGATGAATGTTCCCTAGGGGGAGATATTGTAAGACTCTGCAAAATCCTAAGCTTAATTTAGTCCTTTGAAGCTTGTTAAGGGGTCCTAGACTTAGAAAATTTTAGCTAAGTATTCATACTTAGAGTTATTTTATCCTTCATAGTTAGAGATCTTAATTCACGACCCTTACGACCATTAAATGTCGATCTTTATATTGCGTCATGATCTGGAATGTTAGTAGGTGATCTTGGACGAGTTTCAAATTTTTTAAACATCATTTGAAGTACATTTGGGAGTCCATACCAGTGTATCAATGCAATCTCAATGCACCACGTCGGCCATCGCATTGATGAATATTTCCCCTATCTCCCAGTGTAATTTCCAGTGAATTGATATGGACTCAATACGGTGTATCGGCCATAGCATCGATCCCTTCGATACGATGCGTCGGTCTGCGCGTCACTAGGCCAGTTTTCAGTCATTAAAAAGTTGCATCCTTAGGGATATTTGGGTTATTTTTCCACGTCTATCAACCCCCCAAACACGAGATTTAGCCACTTTAATGGTAATATTCATTCACTATTATCAAAATTTCTCAAGAACAAAACCATAGGGATTTTAATTCAAGGTTCAAGATTCAAGAACTCAACATCAACCTTAGTCAATTCAAGTACCAAGGTATGTGAAGTGTTCATCCAAGGGTTTTTTTCACCCTTGGAGTCCAAAAAACACTTTTTAAATTCAAGTAGATTGATTTCATGATTTCCATTATTGGATCGAAGTATTCATGATTCTAATGTTAATTGGGTTTCTAATCTATGGTTTATTACAAGATCCATGTTGAATTGATTATCATTTGTGTAGTATCACATGAATTCATGTTAAAGCCATTACATTTATGAATTTATGTTATGATGCTTACATGTTATTTTAGTATCATGTGTATAGTTATACTCACCAAGTATTTGTTAAAATGCTCATGTGAATAAAATTGGGAAAAATCATGATATGCTAATTTATTTGTAAACTTATTCCTTACAAATGTTTTAATAAAATATCCCTATGGATGAGTTATGAACAAGTGCACAGTGTTATGCTTTTCAAGTTTACTCTTTTCTTTACTTTTCTTGCTATCGACTCTTGGTGGTATTCAATACTCAAAAATTTAGTTGTTTACCTAGATATACAGTAGTTAGAGAGCAGTCTTAGTAGTGTTACGACCAGTATTACTTATTAATCAGTCACAGTCTTAATTCAGTATTCAGTTCAGAACCCAGTGAACTCAGTTAGTTAACCATATTCAGTAGTACTCCATCAGTTAACGGAACCCAAAGAACTCAGTTCAGTTCAGTTAGATAGTACGATCAGTAACAGTTCAGCCAAGCCTAGTATAGACTAGAAATCAGTTCAGTGTATATTCAGTTGGAAGTAGGATTCAACACCGAGCAAATCTAGTGTTGGGGGTATTCCTGCCAGCATTGGGTATGACCCTTAGTAGCAATCCCTATATTACATAACTACGTAGCTAGCGTAGGTTAAGATATCTTTCTGCCAAAATAGGGTAGATACATATCATACGAGTTTTTCTGACAGCAAAGGTTGACGAAAGAGCTTCTTGTTAGAGAGGGTTAATTGATAGCTTATCTTTACTCATGGTATGGCACTGACACCCATCCAATTAGGGTTATATGTTTGACCCCAATCTATTCAGAGATGGGTATGTCAGTTAGATGATTACCTTCCATAGTTTTAGTTCTAGTTTCAGTCTCATTATAGAACTCAGTTAAGTTCTACAGAATTAGGACTGTTAGATACAGTCACCCAGCTCAGTATTGAACTTAGTTAGTTCTATAGAATCAGAACTATCATAAATAGTCACCCAGTTATCAATCAAGAGAGTCAAAAATAGTCACACAATTATCCGTATTATAGTATCAGTAAACTCAGATATAAGTTAATCAATATTCAAAACTCAGTAACTAATGTTAACATGATCTTAGTTATAGTTTATGTATTCATTCATGTTCTATCATTTAGTTATGTTCATGTTACTCAGTTAGTTACTGTTCATGCACATGAATCCATGCATATCAGCCTATATCACTTAGCTTACCAGTATATTCAAAGTACTAACACATACCTTTTTTTTTGTGCTATGATGTCTTATATCATAGGTTCAGATGCACGGGCTCCTAACCATAATTAGTATCCCAGCCTATCAGCAACATACTTAGTAGTGAGTCCTTATAGTTCAAGGATAGAGTATTATTTTAGTATTTCAGTACATTTTCAAGTAGTTGGCTTTAGTTGGGAGCTTATCATATCAACTCCATAATTCAGACTGTTAGAGGCTTTCAGACTTGATTATTTCAGACATATATTTTACTATTCAGTTTTCAGTATTTAGTAGTTGTATTCAGTTATGAACCTTATGGCAATTTCAGGCTACCTTCCACATTTATTTCAGTAATATTAGTATCGCAGTGTTATTATTATTCAGTGCTCACAGCAGGTACCAGTCATGGATTAGTAGGTGGTCCTTTGGGGTCACTAGCACCATGTAGCATCTAGGGTATAGACTCAAGGCGTTACACTACCCTCTTCAGACCCCACTAGGTGGAAATGGACTGGGTATATTATTGTTGTTGTACTTGTATGGGATTCAACTTGACATATATACTGGCCATAAGATTTTGCAATATATCTTTAATAAAAAGGACCTAAATTTAAGAAAGCGAAGATGGCTTGAGCTTTTTAAAGACTATGATGTTGATATCTTGTATCATCTGGGGAAAGAAAATATAGGAGATTGTGCATTATATTTTATGGTTATGGTGATCACTTATGGGTAGTCTACAGAAAGACAAGGGATGGACTAAAAATCTACATCAACTAGCCAATTTGGGGGTTCACCTTTATGAAACTCCAGATAAGGGGCTTGTTGTGTTTAATGTGGCAGAATGTTCATTAGTAGCTGAAGTGTAAGAGAAGCAATATGCAGATCCTATCTATTATAGCTTAAGAAGAATGTACAATATGGCATAACAAAGGATTTTGAGCTTACGTAAGAGGGAGTACTTCAATTCCAAAACAAACTATGTGTGACAAATATTGATGGGCTAAGAAAGAAGATTATGATAGACGCATATCATTCAGGGTATTCCATCCATATAGGGCCAACAAAAATGTATCATGATTTGAAAGAAGTGTATTGGTAGGGTGACATAAAAAAGAACATTTAAGAATTTGTAGCCCAATGTCCAAATTATTAAAGGGTTAAAGTAGAGCATCCAAAACCTGGGGGTTATATGCAATGTAAGAATCTTCCAATTTAAAAGTAGTATATGATTAAGATGGATTTTGCACTGGGTTACGTTGCATACCTCAAAGTTTGATTCTATATGGGTAATAGTTGATAGACTTACCAAATCAACACATTTCTTACCGGTTAAGACCACTTACATAGTTGAAGAGTATGCAAAATTATATATCAAGGAGATAGTTTGGCTACACAGATTACTAGTCTCTATTATATTAGATAGGGGAGATCAATTTACTATAAATTTTTTGATATTTTTTAGAGAAATTTCGGAATACAAGTGATTTAAGTGCATTTTTTCACCATAAAAAAGATGGACAAGTAGAACGTAAAATTCAAACACTTGAAGATATGCTACGAGCATGTGTATGGGTCATTAAAGGTAGTTAGGATGATTATTTACATCTCATCGAGTTCTCCTACAGAAATCACTATCATTCAAGTATCAAAATGGCACCATATGAAGCTTTTTATGGTAGGAAGTGTAGATTACTAATTGGATGGTTTGAAGAAGGTGAAATTGCCTTGATCAGGTGAGATCTTGTTCATCAAGCTATGGAAATGGTTAACGTGATCCAACAATGGCTAGAAACATCCCAAAGTCAACACAAGTCATATGTAGATATTATAAGGCAGGGGCTAGAGTTTGCTATAGGTGATTGGGTATTCTTAAAGGTATCACAAATGAAAAGGGTAATGAGATTTGGTAAAAAGGTAAAACTATGGCCATGTTATACAGTTCCATATAAGATCGTTCAAAGATTTGGCTGAGTCTCAAAAGATTTAGAGCTGCCCCAAGAGCTTTCAATAGTCCATTAGTATTTCACATCTAAATACTTTGAAAGTGCATTGAATATCCATATTTTATTACTCCTAAAGATGTACCGTAATATAAGATCTCACCTATGTAGAAATACCTATTTCTATTCTAGATCGACAAGTTAAGAATTTAGGAAATAAGGAAATAGCTTTTGTAAAAGTACTTTGGAGGAAATAACAAGTAGAAGAGATCACATGTAAAACTGAAGAAGCGATGAAATCCAAGTACCCCCATTTATTCGAATGTGTAGAGAAAGTTCAAGATGATGAATCTAAGCAATAATAAGTAAGTACAATACATAAGTACAATGTGATAAAAAACCTTTGGCTTGAACTTGTTTATGTTGGACAGTTCTGCTAACATTCAAGGATGAATGTTCCAAAGGAGGGAAGTATGTAACAACTTGTATTTTTCATGTTCTTGCTCTTTTTATATGGAACTTGACATATCCTTGTGGTATAGGTAATGGACGAGATTTTTTATGTGAGTACTGATGGTGTAAATTGAGTTCTAGATACTGCCCGTATGTTTTAATATGATGTAACAAAGTTAACATCAATACATCTATTTAAACATGGGATCGTAAGCTAGTATTTGAATCAAAAGTTTAAAGTGACCAATTCTATATAAGTTGTAAGATTAAAAAGATAAAGGATTGAAAATGGAATAAAATATTGAGGTTCTTGCTTAACTTAATTAAGCTATTACGTGAGTCACCTACTTGAGCTATTTGGACAAAATTAATCGACCCAATCCTATGAATCAGATTAGAGCCTATGTTGATGTACTCATTTGGGCCCAAATTAAGTAAAAGAGGAAGAAAATGGATAAAAGGACCAAAACTTAAATCTTCCAAGGCCCAATTTAATTGAGCCTACCTAAGAATTAAGCAAGTAGGTGCATCCCTTACATTGACATTTTGAGAAGCTTAAACTCTTAAGTAGGTGTATCACCTACTTAGACTAATTTGTAGCTAAAATGGGGACAGTAAGTGAAGTTGTAGATGGATCAACATAAGACCAATATAACTTGTATTTTTACTCATTTTAAAGACAATATCCATCCTTTCAACTTTATCTTTGTCCATTTTCTATCAAGGATGAGAACAACAACCCTAAAGTTCCTTCTAGTGTTCCTAAACAGACCCTCACCTTTGCAAGAAAAGTAAAAAAACTTAAGGTTTAACTTAATTCTCTCATGAAAGATTAGGAAAACTTGCTATAAGTGCGTAATTATAAATACATGGAAGAATATAAAACAAGCTACCTAGGCAGTTTTCTTTGTTATTAAAAGACATCTCTTTTCTTCTTTAGTTTAAAGTGTGAAGGAAAGTTGAAGTTCTTAAAGAATTCAAATTAAAAGGATGAATTAAATAAAATTGAGGTAAGGTGACTAATCTATTTTTTCCTCTTTATATATGGATTTGGGAAAAATTATAGATGTCTTATTATTGAGAACTCAAAGAATGATGAGTTCAATATTTAGTTAATGCAATAAAGGTAAGTTGGGGCTATTTTGTGGAATGTTTTATGTGTATTTATTGGATACTTCCCTGGTTGATGTTGGGGAAATTTATGACTATTTTGTTTGAATTATAAAAGACGAGTGTGTTTGTACACCACCAAACCAATTATTGTATATATTTATTCCCTATTCTGTTATCTATATTATTTCATAGGTGTAATAAAGCAAAAGTTGTTTTGGGGGATCTTACAAGTATATATATGGTATATGGATGTAATTAGAGGAGAAAAGGGTTATAATAACACCCTTGATTGATAAATTAAGGGATTACTGCCTGACTACTATTTTCGTGAAGTTAAGTAGCCCAAATGTGTAGGTTAGTTACTAATACTAGTTTTACCATATACTTTATTGTTGATAAGTAATCCTAAAAGTCAGGAATTTATTGAGTTATAATAGGAGTTAGATGACCAGGTATGTAAGGCATACTCTATTTCGCACTCTTTGGCATGAAATTGAATACATTTCCCAGTAAGTATGCTTCCAAAGTTCTCCTATATAAAATCACACCTAATGGCAGTATATGATCTCCAATGTAGGTAAAAATGTTTTCCCACTCTCTAATGTGTTAATAACCCCTCAATATATTCTTATTATAATGTTTACATGTTTACTTTCACTTGAATGTTTTAGGAGTTCTCCGTTTAGTCAAATAAGACCATGTGTTATTTTCTGCTCCTAAGTATTTCATTCGTGTACCAACAACTCCCTACATCATTGTTATTGTATTAGGTTCTTATTCACATATGTTTTATTGGTGGATTATTGTTCTAAATTACCATAATGTTATGACCAACAAAGTAACAATCTCAAAGGCTAAATAAACTAAGTAACGTGAATCTGAATTGAACGGGAGGCAGCTCAGGTGCATAAGACTAGTATGGGCCGATACCGATACCTTTATATATGGATGGAAGCTTAGAGCAAAATCCTATCATGGGATAATCCCACTGTTTATATATGGGCGGTAGCTTAGGGTTATCAACCTAGCATTGGCTGAATGTACTTCGGGCTGTTTTAACCATGGAAGCAGAATGCCTTCGCGATTTGGACATGTAATAGAGACTGGCCCTCTGCATTACATGGCGTGTCATAGAGGTTAGTCTCCATGATACACACCATGTCACTGAGTCTAGTCTACATGATAGCCTCCATGCCACGGACACTGTGAAATCCTGCAGCATCATTTAAAAGTTCAAGAGGTATTTCGGTCTTTTTCCCCTTACCCTAAACATCCAATAAACGTGTTAAAACCTAAGAGGTGAATTATTTACCCTATTCTCCATCAGTTAATAATACACCACATCATCCTATTGTCAAGAACAAAAAAGTCAAAGCTTTTCTAAAGAATTCATTATTCAAGGTCCCAATTCCAAGTTTTCTTCAAGTATTCAAGACACTTAGGTATGTGGGATATTCATCAATGGGATTCCTTCCCCCGATTGAGTCCAACAACCCTTTATTGTTTAATTATAAATATCTTTCACTATTTCATGAAACTTTAATGTTAAGTAAGAAATTACTTAATTTATTCTTAATAGTTTTGAATAAAAACCATGACTTTGTGTTTCCCCATGTGAATAATACAATACTCTTACATGCTTTAAAATCTCACTCACCCAAATCATGTTCAGCTAATACCATGTCAATTTCTCAAGTTATGAAATAAACTATATCATCATGTTGTTCTCATAATTTTAACATATTTCTGTACTCATAATCACGAATTTAGTTATTTCTGTAAAATATACTATGTTTTGGGGATTACGAATAATGAAATCCCTTACAGTGTTTTGAATGATGTTATTGTATTTAAAGTATTATTCAGTGCTGGAGGGTTATGAACACCTGATACCTATATATTTACATATGTTTTAGATTTTCAAGTTTCTAGCCACTCTGATGATGATTTTATCATTATATTCAGACAATTATAATCATGTTGAGTAATTATCAATTATGAGTCTAGTCAACTTGAATTAGTACCAGTGTCATTTTAATTAGGTGTAGCATTCATCTCTAAGTGAACCTAGGGATGAAGGATCACCAGCCTGTAGAGGACTGAGACCTTTAGTGGTAGTCCCAAAGTGCCAGAACTATATAAATAGCTTATGTTTTGAGATGTGATACGCCTAAATTACACCTCTCTTATGAGAGAGTAAGCGGTCGCTGTCAAATATAGAACCCAATCAGGTTGGGTGTCGAATCCCACAGGGAATACTGTGTTACTAAGTGTTGTAGTTGTTATTGGACTGTTGGTCAGAGGTTCCTGAATGGGAGGTTTTGGTTTAAATTTGAAATGATAGTTACAATAGAACAATGAAGCAATATGTGTATTAATATTTGATCACAGAGAATGACATGTTAGGGTTATGTCTACCTTATATCTTTTACTTCTCTATTAACTATGAGTAATAAGGATTTATACATGCATGCACTTATAGAGAGATGTACTCTAATTCTAAATCCAAGTGTTTCTCAACCATCAAGGATTTATTCACCTTAGTTCTCTCGAATCCAAAGTGTACAACCAATCATAAAAACTCTCCAAGTAGTTAATCCTGCTACGGCATTAATGTGTAAAATAGAGGTTGGAAACCCTATTTTCTTATCACTACTCTCTTTTCCAAATAGTAACTTTTTTATCGAACAAGTTATTTCTATAATGACATATTCCCTATGTTTGTAACCATGAGAATTCAATCATACCGAAGAAAGTAATGATATAAGTGAATTAACACATCATAAATTCAAAAACCTATAGAAATAGAGAGTATACTACAAGGTTTCCATAACCGTAACAAATAAACTTAGCTACTCATGAATAAAATGGAAATCATAATATAAATATTCATCATACCAAAACTTAGAATGATCTTGGTGGAGAAGATGAATAGCAAAAATAAGAGAGAAAAACGTTTCTCTCCCTTTCTCCTCAAGCTAAGCCATTTTCTCTTCGTTTTGACATAATACAGAATAATGAATAATCCCTAAAAATTCAGCCATAAGGATTTTAATAACATCCTTCTCTAATAAATTTCTATTATATCCTTAACTATTTAAAAATATTGTGTTTGCCCAGTAAAAAGTTCCCATATATCACATTCAGTCCAAAAGCTGCTTTCCTTTTATGTGAAGTTTCCTTTGCTATCCACAGGTCCCCAAAGTGTTGTAATCTTCCTCATTAGGACCTGAAAAGCATCCTAATAACATAGGTCATCTCACTTAACTAAAAATAGACAAAGTGCAAAAATTATGTATTTTATCCTCAAAACTTAGCTAAAACATGGGTAAGTTATGGTGCTTAGACGTATAAATACGCCCAACATCAAGATGTTACTCGCTAATAGAGGACTTTCACTTTCTTTGGGGTCACCCTTTAGTAGAGGACTGATACCCTATTCCTTTAAGACATCAGCCTTGAGGATCCACATCGTCAGACATGTGTTAGTACTCATGGAAAGGTGATAGCACCATTCTAACTGGAGTTACATGTTGGACTACAATAACTTTAAATTGGGGCATGTTAGATACATGATATCTCCTATAGTCTTAGTTCATTATTCAGGGAATATCAACTCTTGTTTTCATGACAAAGTGTAATATAATAGTTATTCAGTTACCCAGTTATTCATATATCAATAATGTATTAGATGCACTCATGTTCAGTACTTAGATGTATTCTAGTTAGTCCCTATCTCATGTACTAGTACATTCAAAGTACTGACCGTATACTCTCTTTTGCGTCATGTTGTGCTATGTCATAGGCTCAGACACTCAATTCCATAATCGCCCTTAGTTAGCTCAATACCCCTCATTACCATATGTGGTGAGTCCTTATGTATTGATGAGAAGTATTTACAGTTATTTTTAGTATTTCCTTCATTCCAGTTAGTCGAAGTTAGTTGGGGGATTTCCATAAACTTCTTATCTATTAGAGACTTTTGAATATTCAGACAGTCAAACTTACTTTTAGTTTTATAGATAGTTTTAGACATGTTAAGTATTTTTTTAGTAGTACATGTTAACAGTATTTGATCAATTTAAATTTTGCATATGATGTTCTAGTATTATTTTATTCAGTTCTCATAGGATGTACCAAATCAATGGTTTGCTTATGGTTATTTGTGGCTTTAAGCACCATGTTATGACTAGAGGTAGTATCGGGTCATGACAAAAACTTTGTATTAGAGTCTAATGTTTGAAAGTGTCGTAAGGTGTCAAAAAGCTGCATTGAGTATATTCTTGTGGATAGGTGTAAAGTGCACAACACTTATGGGTGAGAGGCTATTGTACATTTTAGGAAAGTTTCTCTTTTTTCAGTATTCATGTCATGTGGAGTAGTGAGAGCTTTATTGAATTCGCTATTGTAAATTTTCCTTTATCCATTTATGAAAAATGACCTCTAGCAGAACTAATAGAAAGAGGAATGGGGAGCATCCTGCACCACCATCTGTTCATGAAGACCCTCTAAAGGAACATGTTTCCCATGTCAAATTTCATATCGCTTTTACTATTTTGGCCCACACTATAGCTGCTAAAAATAACCAAAAGTCTATTGCCTTATCCAATCTAGTAGTGAGTATCATAACAAATAGGATATGGGAATTCACTCCAATAAATCCTTCATTATTTTTTGGATCTATGTTTTAGGACGATCCACCAGAATTTCTTAACGGTTTACAGATAGTGACAGATATCATGGTTGTTACTTCTAGTTAGAGTGTTGATTTAGCTTCTTACCAATTAAAAGATGTGGCTCAATCTTGGTTCAAGCAGTGTAAGGAGGACAATGGTGTTAAGGCAGGGCCTATAAAGTGGAAGGAGTTTACTGCGACCTTCTTAGACCAGTTTTTCCCACTCGAGTTATGGGAGGACAAAGTGTAAGAGTTTATAAATCTAAATCTAGGTAACAAAAGTGTAAAGGAGTACTCACTCAAGTTTACCCAATTGGGGAGCTATGCTAAAACTATGATGGTTGATTTTAGGGCTAATATGAGTAAGTTTGTGTCTAGGGATTCAAAGGATATGGTTAAGGAGTGTAGAACAACTATGATGGTTAAGGAGATGTACCTTTCTAGATTAATAGTAGTATATTTATGAGAAGAAGCTCAAGGAGAAGGAAATAATAATTAGAGGTCCAGAGTTGGTAGCTTCAACTTCTCATAACAAAGGTATGATGGTGGAAATCATTCCTAGTTCCCCCAAAAATTTTTAGCTCTAGCCCAATTTTAGCCAGTGCGCTAGTACCTAAGTTCAGGTAAGATTAGAGGGAAAAAGTACCAAGCTCTAAGTATCAGGGTAGTATGAATAGTAGCTGTACTAATTCACTATGTAGGAGATATGATAGGAACCATTTGGGAGAGTGTTGGGAAGGCAATAATATGTCTCTTAGATATGG
Organism: Capsicum annuum; assembly: GCF_002878395.1. Taxonomy (NCBI): domain Eukaryota; kingdom Viridiplantae; phylum Streptophyta; class Magnoliopsida; order Solanales; family Solanaceae; genus Capsicum; species Capsicum annuum. The sequence continues at coordinate 40,622,967 of NC_061114.1, forward strand.
CAAGCTAGACCATAGGATCAGGGATTGGCCAGTAGTTTCCTAAAACTGAAAGAATTTACATTAATAGGGTCAGTCTAACTTTTCATCAGCTCCAGTAGGCCGCTTGACTCAGTAGGGGGCCACCCCTATTGCCACCAGTGGGTACCGTTAGAATTGGCTTTATGCTTTCCAAACTTTATGGGATTAGGAGAGTTATCCTGATGTGGTTATAAGTCCATTAGAAGTAATCAATCTTTATGTTTATGTATTTTTAGACACTATTAGTTCATTTTATTTTATGACCCCCTATCTATAAGTAGAATTTGGCATTAGTACTAATATATTAGCAGAACCCTTCTTAGTATCTACCCCAGTGACTAGTTCTATTACAAAAAAATGGGTAAACAAAAATTACCCGGTCACAAAGTCTCAGAAAGTCACTTTAGTTGATCTTGTGGAGTTAGAGAATAGTCCAATTCTACTTTCTTAATGAGTTAGTCATAGAATGCAGGGGTAGTATAATAGTACTTGTAGGTCGATCTGTCTACTACCTTAAGGAAAGAAAGATGATTTCCAACGTATGTATTTACTATCATGTTTGAGTCAAGAACTCAAATTCTAAAACTCCATGCCTTGAGTCAGTTTTGTTAGTGAATGAGTTTCTAAAAAAGTTCCTTGAAGATCTTCCTAGAGTTCCTCCCAAGAGGGAAATTGACTTTGGAATAGATCTCCTCCCAAATACCCAGTCTATCTCAATTCCACCATATAGAATGGATCAAAATGAGCTTAAGGAATTGAAGAATCAGTTGGAATACCTCCTAGATAAGGATTTGACCAGGCCTATTATTTCTCTGTGGAGTTCTCCAATTGTCTTCGTATGCAAAAATGATGGTACCCTCAGAATATGCATAGACTAGCATTAGTTGAACAAAGTCACAATAAAAAATAAGTATCCTCTCCCCAAGATTAATGACAAACTTCAAAGGTGCAAGCTATTTCTCTAAGATAGACCTCAAATCTGACTATTATCAACTTATAATCAGGGAATGTGGCATCCTAAAGACAACTTTTAAAACTCAGTATGATCACTTCAAATTTTTAGTCATGTTTTTTGGAATAACAAATGCTCCTATAGTTTTTATGGACTTGAAGAAAAGTGTGTTCAAGTAGTACTTGGATATGTCATCATCATGTTCATAGATGACATCCTCATCTATTCTCGTAGTGAAGGTGATCATGAATACCATTTAAGAATTTTACTACTAACTCTTAAGGATCACCAGTTATTTTTGAATTTCAGCAAGTGGAAATTCGTGTTGAGTACATATTATTTTCGACGATGACATTTGAGTTGATCTTTGAAAGACCAAAGAAGTGAAAAACTAGCCTAGATCTATCTCTCCATTCGATATTAGGAGTATCTTAGGTTTATCTTGTTACTATAGATAATTTATTAAAGGATTTTCTTCTATCACTTCTCCCATGTTAATGAACGACTTAGAAAAAAGTCAAATTTCAGTGGTCAGATTCCTATGAGAAAAGTTCTTAGGAGTTGAAGACTTGACCTAAGTTTTTTCCTGTATTGCTCTACCAAAGGGTTTAGATGGGTTTGTAGTCTTTTTTAATAATTCTAGAGTGGGTCTTGGTTATGTATTAATGCATCAAGGTAAGTTCATATCCTATTTCTCTAGACATATTAAACCCCATGAGAAGAATTACCCAACCCATGATTTTGAGTTGGAAGAATTTGTCTTTGCCTTAAAGATTTTGAGGCATTACCTTTATGGGGTTCACGTTGATATGCTCACAAATCATAAGAGTTTACAATATATGTTCACTCAGAAGGATCTAAATCTTTGTCAAATAAGGTGGCTTAAATTCCTAAAATATTATGGTATGAGTATGTTCTATCACCTGGGTAAGGTTAATATAGTAGCCAATGCTCTTAGTAGAATGCCTATAGGAAGTGTTAGGTATGTTGAATTGGATTAGAAAGAGTTAGTCTGTGGGGTTCATCAACTTGCTAGATTAGGTGGTTGGTTGGTTGATTCGGCCGAAGGTATTATATGAGTTCAGAATGGTTTAGAATCTTCATTAGAGAACGAAGTAAGAGAAAACTAAGATAGCAATCCTATTTTGGTTAGGTTGAAATAGGTGGTTCTAGATCAGAAGGTTGAAGTTTTCTCCTAAGGGGAAGATAGTGTGCTTCATTTTCAAGGTAGGTAATGTGTTCTGAGTGTCGATGGTTTGAGATGGGGAATAATAGAAGAGACGCATGGTGCGAGATATTCTATTCACCTAAGAGCCACTAAGATGTACCATGATTTATGGGAAATCTATTGGTGAAATGGTATGAAGAAAAATATTATAGAATTTATAGATAAGTATAGGAATTTTTAGCGTATTACGATTGAACACCAAAGGCCTAGTGGTATGCTTCAGGAGTTTAGCATCCCTACATGGAAGTGGGAAGTGGTGACATGGATTTTGTGATAGGGTTACCTTCTACACATCATCAGCATGATTTTATTTGGGTCATTGTAGATAGAATGACCAAGTCAGCTTATTTCATACCAGTTCATACTTCGTATTATGCTGAGGATTATGCTAGATTCTATTTGAAAGAGTTGGTAAACTTGTATGGATTTACGTTGACCATTATTTCAGATAGAGGTACTTAGTTTACCTCTTATTTTTAGAAGGCTTTGTAGAAGGAACCTGGTACCTAAGGTCATCTCAGTATGGCTTTTCATCCTTAGATAGATGGTCAGGATGTGCAGACCTTTTAGATATTACAAGATATGTTGAGGTCTTGTGTTATCGACTTCAAGGGTAGTTGGGATGACCACTAACATTTGATTCCATTTGCCTACAACAAAAACCATCACTTTAGTATTATGATGCCTCTGCTTGATGCTTTCTATGAAAGAAGGTGTAGATCTCCTATTGGTTGGTTTGAAGTAGTTGAGGCTGCTTTGTTAAGGCCAGATTAAGTATACGAGGGAATGGATAAATTTTAGTTAATTCAAGAAAGGTTGAAGACAGCCCAAAGCTGACGGAAATCCTTTATTGATGTAAGAAGAAGAGATCTTGAGTTTAAGGTTAATGACTTGGTTTATTTTCAAAAATTTCCAATAAAAAGGGTAAAGAGTTTTTGTAAGAATGTGAAGATCAGTCCCCGCTAAGTTGTCAAATATAGGATTTTGAGTCGTCTTAGAAAGGTATCTTATGAGTTAGAGTTGCCTGTAGATTTGGCATCAGTGTATCCAGTGTATCATGCTTCTTTACTAAAGAAATGCAATGGTGACCCAGCTTTTGTCATTCCTTTGGAGAGTGTAGGCATAAAAGATAGCCTTTCTGACAAAAAAGTCCCAGTTGTAATCGTTAATCATCAGATTCATAGGCTAAGGAATAAACAAGTTCCCTTAGTTATGGTTCTATGGAGAAATCAGTCCATTAAGGGAGCTACTTCAGAAGATGAAATAGATTCGTGAACCAAGTATCCTCATATTTTCTTTACAAATTCAGACTCAGAATGAGGTAATGGTTTCCCCCAAATTTATTCTCTCATTTTCTATCTCAGCTATCCAACCACTCTCATGTTATACCATGCATTTAAGAATTTAGTTCATCCCATGCATTATGTTTCAAATTTAGTTACTTAATCATGATTCAACTTATAAGTATTCAGAACATGATCTCTGTGTTCTTAATATCTCAATTCAAACAGTTTTATTAGGGGATAAATGATCCCAAAAGGGAGATAATATAACACCCCATAAGATTCTCGATGAGTTTCCAGCTATTGTTACCATGTTAGAAGTCCCAAAGCCTATAATTCACACTAAGGACAATTGACTTGGCCATTTTATGATCCCAAGACTTCTAACATTTTATTTTTGTCCTTTTGGAGTTTGAAACATTTATTTATAGTAGAAATATGTTTAGAAATATTGAAAGGTTCATTTGGGAGAGTTTCAAAACTTTTAGAAGGGGTTCGTGGTGTTTTTGGACCATGGAGGTAGAATTCCTTCGCGATGTGAAAGTGTCATGAAGGTTAGATCTTCACGATAAATGATGTGCCATAAAAGTTAGCCTCAGCAATAGCCTTCATTCCACAGAGGTTGTGAAATCCTGCAGCATCATTTAAATTTTCAAGGGGCACTTCGGTCTTTTCTCCCTCACCCTAAACACCCAATTGACGTCTTAAAACCAAAGAGGGGCTTTATTTGCCCCATTTTCCATCAGTTAATGATACACAACATCATCCCATCCTTAAGAGAATAAAAAAAGATTTTCCCAAGAATTCACCATTAAAGGTCCCAATTCCATGTTTCTTTAGGGATTCAAGAAACTCAGGTATGTGGGATATTTATCAATGGAATTCCTTCCACACATTGAGTCCCAAGAACCCTTTGTTTTTCATGATAAATCCTTTTCCTTATATCATGAAACTTCAATGTTATGTATTAAATTACTCAAATTTTTCTTTATAGTTTTGAATAAAAACCATAACTTTGTGTTTTCCCATGTGAATTACACTCTCACATGCTTTAAAATCTTAGTCACCGATATCATGTTTAGTTGATACCATAGCAATTTCTCAAGTCATGAAAAAAACCATGTGATCATGTTGTTCTCATAAGTTTAGCATATTCACGTACTCATAATTATGAATTTCATCATTTTAGTGAGATATACAATGTTTTGGGGTTTACAAATCATGAATTCCCTTACAATGTTGTAAATAATGTATTTGTATTTAAAGTATTATTAAGTGCTGGAGGGTTATGAACACCCGATACCTATATGTTTACACATGTATTAGATTTTCAAGTTTCAAGATAGTTAGATCATGATTTTATCATCATATTTAGATATCATAATCATGCTGAGAAATTATTAGTTGTAAGTTTAATTAACTTGAATCAGTATTAGTGTCAGTTCTGTTGGGAGTAGGATTTAAAACCAAGAAAACCTAGGATGAAGGCTCACCCTTCAGTAGAGGAATGTAACCTTTAGTAGTAGTCCCTTAGTTTTACAACTACATAGACAATATAGTTATGAGATGTCACCCACCAGTAGAGGATGGCACAATATTAGGGCTCACCAGCCAATGAGGACTGACTCCCTGGTCCTTCATGACATCTATATTATGGATCCATATCATCAGACATATGTTAGTACCCGTGGAAAGGTACTAACACCCTTTCAACAGGGGTTGTAGGTTGGATCCCGATTAGCTCAGATTGGGGCATGTCAGTTACATGTTAGCTCCTATAGTATCATTTCAGTATTCAGAGTACGTCAGCTCAGGTTTGCATGACCAAGTGCACAAAGATCAGTTATTTAGTTATTCATTTTATCAGTTAATGAGCAATTCAGATTTAGTTATTCAGTTATTTAGATCATTTAGGTACATGCTTATACTTGGTCTTGAAATAATTTTAAATGTTCATACATTTATCCTTAGTAACTATATGTATTCCAGTTAGTCCCTACCTCAAATACCACTACATTCAAAGTACTGACCGCATAATCTCTTTTGCACTATGTTGTCTTATAACATAGGTTCGGATACTTAGTTCCCTGATCACTCTTAGTTAGCTTAGTACCCCTAAGCAGTAGTTATGGTGAGTACTTATCCATCAAGGAAAGGTATTTATAGTTATTTTCAGTATTTGCTTCATTTTAGTTAGTCGGAGTTAGTTGGGGACTTGTCCCATCAACTCCTCATGTCTTAGAGGCTTTCAGATATTTAGATATTCAAGCTTGTTTTCACTTTTATTGGCAGTTTCAGATATGTTAAGTATTATTTTAGTAGTACATCTTAACAATATTTGATCATCTTAACTTTTTCATATGATGTTCTAGTATTATTTTATTCAGTGCTTACAGTATGTACCAAATTCTGGATTAGCTTGGGGTCACTTATGGTCTTAATCACCTTGTTACGACAAGGGGATAGTCTCGGGTCATCACAATCCATTGATTGGAACTATTTATTTTGATATTTGGATAATATTCAATATAATTTAGCCAAGAAAGATTCTTCTATAGATCGAAAGATGTGGTGGATACTTGAGGTTTGAAGGTTAATTAGGTTACCCATGGTTAATGATGAGTATTTGTTTTAAATAATTTAGATTGTTAATTGAATTGATTCCTCATTTTAATTTTCCTTTGTTTCCCATTGTTTGTGAAAGATAGTGATAATCTTGTTAATATTATAGATTGATATATCTGTGTTTCACTTTTTATGTTTTGAAAATCCCTAAAACATTTGTATCCTTGGTTTTGATTTTACCGAGTTACTTTTATTCCTTACTATCTCAATAACTAGTCACATTGTTTCACGTGGATTCAATCTCGGATATTGTTAGTAAAATATATTGCTAGCTACCGTGTACAATCATTTTTAGGGTGTATTTGAGCATTATCATTTGCCAACCTATTTTTAGCATGGACCAAAAAAAACATGATTCATCCTTTTGATCATAAGAAAGGACCCAGGCTTATCTGTGTGCCTAAACCTAATCTATAAATTGTTTTGTAGGTAAGAGTGTAAAGATGAAAGAGGTACTGGTACATAGATAGTACTTTCTCAAGACACATGACTGGAGACAAACAAGCATTCCTTTCACTTACCTCTCTAAAGAGAGGAGATGTATTATTTAGAGATGGAAACAATGAGAGTCATTACTTATGTAGGGAAGATTGAAACAACTGGAAACAAATGCTTGGAATAAAACTGGCAAGTTAAAAGATTAAAAAATAAACTTTTGAGAATGTCTCAACAATGTGATAGAGGAAACAAGGTGACTTTTACTTCAGCTAGGTGCAAATTCAAGAAGTTGGATACAAAAGAAGTTATTCTTACTCCAAGAAGGCATAAAAATATGCACAAGCTAATATATTGGGATCATCAATCTCTGATCTAACTTGTCTTAGTGAAATGTATCATGATTCTCTTCTATGGAACAATTGACTTGGAAATTCAAGTCTGCAACAGTTAAGAAAACTTACTTCTAAGACTTGGTCATAGGGCTTCCATAAACTAAGTTCAAAGATCACAAGACATCTGGTGTATGTGTAAAGGGCTTCTTTAAACTACTTTCACAGATGACAGGACATATGATATATGTATACAGGGGAAGCAGGCGAGAACGTCATTCCAAATAAAGAACTTTGTTGGTACAACCAAGTGCTTTGAGGTAGTCCATTTTGAACTTGGTGGAATAATGAGCATAAAATTAGATGAAAAAATGCATGTTTATGTTATTGTAGATGACTATTCAAGGTTTACCCAGACTTTCTTCTTAACTTTTAAAGAAGATTCCTTTGACGTCTTCTATATATTTGTTAAGAAAACTTAAAAAAAGGTTGGGATTCCCTTGATTTTACCGGATCTAACCAAGGAACTGAGTTTGAAAATGAAAAATTCTTGGAGTATTGTGCAATAAATAGGGTAGATTATAACTTCTCTACTCCTAGGACACCTCAAAAAAATAGAGTGGTAGAAAGGAAAAGTAGGACGTTATAAGACATGTCCAAAAATATGATGGTTGTTGGAAATCTTGCTTAAAACCTTTCGACTAAGGATTGGAGTACTACATGCTACACCATAAATAGATGCATGACTATACATATCTTAGAGTATAATCCATATCAACTACTAATGTGATAGAAGCCTAATATCTCTCCTCTTGGGGATTTTGGGTGAATATGTTTCATTAAAAATAATAGAATAGAAAACCTAGAAAATTTTGTACTATAAGTGATGAAGAAATTTTTTTTGTGGAACTGTATATAGAGTAAATCCTACAAGGTGTTGAATAAATGAACAAACTTTGTTGAATAAAATGTACATATGGTATTTGATGAATTTAGTTCCATGTTTAAGCATGATCTTTAGGATTATTATGAAACAAAAGATAATGGACAAGAATTTTTTTTGTATCTAATCTATCAAATGAAAAACTCAATGGAACAGTGACAGGGATAACAACAAAACAATATAGTGGTTCAACTAAGGCTTCAAATTCACCAATGGAAGAGAATGCAAAAAGTTCACAAGGTTTACTTTTGAAAAACTACAAGTATAAGGGATCTATCCTATTGAAAATGTTCTCACTAAACTTACCTTATGAATAACTACAAGATCAAGACTCAAAAACCTATGCAAATTTAGTGCCTCCCTATCAATCATTAAACCCAAAAAGATAAAAGATGTTTTCCTGGATGAAGATTAGATAATAGATATGGAAGAAAAACTCTATAGATTGTAAGTAACGAAGGTGTGGAACCTAATCCCTCCTTTTAAAGACAAAACTATCATTAGAACTAAGTGGGTGAACATGAACAAACATGATAAGAATGAAACCGTTAGAAGGGAAAAAGAAACATTGGTGGTCTAATGGAACAATCAAGAAGAAAGAATTAATTATGATGAGATATTTTCTCCTTTGGCAAGACTTGAAGATATCAGACCACTCAATCCATTGTCTTTATTTATAAAATTGACCTTGTATCTAATGGATTTATCGAGTGCATTCTTAAATGGAAATGTCAAAGAAAAAGTATATATGAAACAACTTTCTGGATTTTAGAATACTGATTTTCCTGATCATGTCTACAAGTTAGACAAAGCATTGTATGGAATAAAGAAGGATCAAAGAGATTTCTATGAAAAACTATAAAATTTATTACACAAATAGAGCATTAAAGAGGCAAAATTTACAACACCTTGTTCTTGAAAACAAATAAGAAGGATCTTTCTATAATTTAGGTATATGTAGAAGATATCATCTATTGTTTCATAAAAGAAATAATGACCCAAGAATCTACTCAACTCAAGAATATAGAATTCGAGATGAGAATAGTGGGAGAGCTTAGTTTTTTTCTAGGTCTTCAAGTCAAGAAAAATCCAACTAGTACTATGATTCATCAATAAATATATATGAAGGATTTACTCAAAAAGATCAAGATAGATGAACCTAATGTGGCCAATACCCCTATTTCCACAGCAAGAAAGTTGGATCTTAATGAATATGTCTATGTGGGGAGGAAAAATTGTATAGATTCATGATTTGGTTCACTCTTTTAGAGTACTACTAGCAAACCTGATATAGTCTTCAATATTGGACTTACTGTAAGATATAAATCTAAACCTAAGGGGTCTCATCTTCAAGAAATGAAGACGATCTTAGATATCTAAAAGGAACAACTGATCGTGGTTATGGTATCCTAAAGGGAGAAACTATAATCTTGTTTGATACTCAAATATTGATTGATGTAGTATTTTTATAGATTGAAAAAATACCTCATGTTTGGCACACTTCCTTGGATCATGTCTTATATCCTAGTACACTAAGAGGAAAAACTCTATTGCCCTATCAACTGCTAAAGCTAGGTATGTTGTTGTTGGTTTTCGGTATACCCAACTACTGTGGATTAAGAAATAATTACTAGATTTTGGTGTGGACATAGCATGTGTTCCGATCTTCAGTGAAAAAATAAGTGCCATTAATGTTTCCAAGAATCCATCAATAAAAACGTACCAAACATATTGATATAATACAAAATTTTCTTAGAGACGATGTACAAAAGCGTCATGTATCCATCATGTTCTACTTCATTAAAGAACAAACTACGATTAGTTTTACTAATGCATTAAGTAGGGTACAACTTGAAAAGAATAGGTTAAACTTGGGGATGATTAAGATTGTATGAGTCCTCTATCTATGATTGGTAAGAACTAACAATGCATTAATTTGACATGAATAAAAGTTATATGGTTATTTTGTTTGGTCTTCCACATTTAGTTTTGTGTATCAATTCCAGTTTTTTGATATAATAGATTAAATTTATATTAAACTAAGCAAAAAGCTAGGAAGACATTAGCATTGGTGACAAAAAATCTTAGTTTAAGATGCATGTCTCTACATTATTCTCTAATTGTTGTCTAAGATGAAACACTTGACCGCACTTGCTCCATATCACAAGTTTCACCACCAAATCTTTTAAATACCCTTTCTTGTTAAAAGAAACATATAAAATAAGAATCTTTGAAAGACTTCCTATCATCAAGTCTATATAAATACCTCTCTCAAAGTTTCGTTACTTCTCTTTTCAAATAACTTTTTTTCCAGGCTACATTTAAAGGATGTTCAAAACGTATGAACAATATATTGATGAAAGCCTAGTTAGGAGTTGTAAATATAAACAGTAGTCATCCTTGTATTGAGATTTAAAAGAAAAAAGAAGGACTAAATCCCGAATGTGCAGACAAGGTTGACTCAATTCATCCCATATGTTCCATCATTCTCTTCAGTCTGAAAGCTCAATATCTCTAGCCTCATCGTATATGGTTCAAATGTATCAAGTCATCATGTCTTTCAGCAATTGTTCACATCTTGTAGTACATTTTGGTTAACATCAAAGAAGTATGTATCTGTTTCCTATTTGCTTTCATTATCTCCTTTCTTTATACTTTATTTGTGTTACTGATCACATAATTAATTATCTTGGTGATATCCCAATGACTATGAATAATCTAACCTTTGTTTATTCTAATTCATATGCTTAACTTTTTGATGAAGCCAAAAGAAGGAAGTTGTAGGATTGTGCAGTATTTATTACCCTTGACTAACCTGGTCCATCAAAGTGTTTGTTGCTATTTGTACTTAATAAATTGTATGAGGTTTTATTATTAGAATGCATATAACAATTGTTTGTCATTACAAAAAGGGAAACTTTATTGGAATATTATGGTCTTAAAGTTATCCTTTGTAGTGTAAAAGCACAAATACAAAGAAAGAAGTATTAAAGATTAAAAGCTATAGTATAATGGGATATATGTAAGAAACAAGTTGACTCACATGGTGATGCGAGCCCATCCAGGGCTTATCATAATGGATGTCCCATGTTCGATCGGGACTGGAGAGCACACCCGTTACCCAACCCAACCTCTAACCGTCTACCCTGAGTTGGCTGAATTTTGAGCATGTAGCAAGATAGTGCAACAAATCACATGATAACTCTGAGATAAGATCACAACTGTGACCGAACCAACTAAATCTAATCAGCCCATACCAACTATCCAACCATACAAAACCAATACCGAAACAAGGGCCATAAACCAGACCATAGCAAAAGAGGATCCAAAACATAATATAATTAATTCCAAAATGAAATTTTATGGAACTGTGAGGAATGATTCTGATGATGCCAGCCTTCCAGCTTATTATAATGCCAAGGTTGACACTAATACTGATCCGGCCCATTCCAACCCATAGAAGTACCACAAATCCTATAAGCAATAGAGTAATAAAATTCGGTTGGGACAAGCCCCCAAACATTGTAAAAACCAATATCTAGAAATAAATCAAAATGTATAAAAGTGTCCACAACATGAAATGGAGCCTTCTAAAAGGATGAAAGCTCACACTTCAGTCCAAAATGTTGATCGCTGAGTCAATCACTATGTAGGGGGAGTAGAATGGCCGGTTCCAGCATAGTAGGGGTATACAACCGCTAGTACATAGGTTAGTGGGTGAACGTTGTCATGATATCAGAATAAGGATAAAATAATCCCATTTATAAATCCAAGTAAAACCATCCATATACACACAAGTATACATACATACATATATATACATACACACACACATATATATATAACCATACAGGGAAAAAGGACCGAGTTTAGCATATATATATATATATATATAACCATGCCGGGAAAAGGGACAGGGTTTAGCATGTCATTCTACTATGTATGATGAGTAGAATGGCCAATTCCAGCATAGCATGGGTATTCAACTACTAGTACACGGGTTAGCGGGTGAACGCTAGCATGATCTCATGATAAGGATAAAATAATGTCATTTGTAAATTCAAGTAAAACTATCCATATGCACCCAACCATATACACATACATATATATATACATATATATATATATATAACCATGTCGGGAAAACATATCGGTTTTAGCATGCCTTTAAAACCTTTTCCTGGGTTATGTAGCTTTGCCGTCCTAAACTACCCATGATCTATATGAGTTTAGCTTCCCCTGCTGAATGGACCCCAGTACGTGTAGCCACATGACCTGTGAAGAAAACCTTAGGATGAATAGTATATCCCTAAAAGTATAGTATGACATCATGCACACGGTCACTAAGACCAACCTCACATTAGCAAATATGAGTTTCCAATTTTGGACCCCCCGGGACCTCCAACTTCCACTATTTTGCTACAAATCCCTCCAATAATGCCCAATTAAAACGATTTTCCAAATAACCAAGACATTAACCAATTATTATCCATGGCCATTATTATTGGTATCATCATACCAATCCTTACTTGTAAGTATTATCCATAGCCAACAATGTATAGGTTTAAGGGGACTTTCAAGTGCCCTTCCATTTATCATATAAAATAATTTGGGGGTTTCCATGTACCCACAAACATAACTATTTAGCCATTTAGCTTTCTAAACCATTTAAACCATGCATAATTCTATTACTAAGTTTTAAAACAAGCAAGAGTTCCATTAAAATACCTAATGCAATGGAAACATTATATAGACATTTTGTCAAACACATTGGGGGGCATAATATGACCAAAACCAATTTCAATTACCATTAAACCATTCTTATACAATCCAACTATCCAAAACCACCATAAATGCAGATAAAGCATACATAAAACAATGGAAAACTATAACTAACCATTCAATATAAAAAAAACTAGATTCATATTTGAAAAGCAAAATATCAATGAAGTCATGAAAACCTTCATAAAAACATGCTTATAGTTAGAATTTACAACTAGAGAAGAGAACATGCCTTAATCCAAGATGATGGTGGAAAGAAATCACCACGACAAGCCCCAAATCAATCCGCTGGTTGAAACCCTAGTTTTCCTTGCCCAAAAGCTTTTGAGAGAATTATAAAGTGTTTAGAAGAGTTTCTAAGTGTTAGTGAATGGAATAATAGGGTAAGTAAACTTCCAAGTAGGTTAAAAGCTGCGAGACCTTATTAGTATATATGGGGAAATATTCAGAATACCCCCACTTAAGTTGCACCAAAATCCCATCATTCGGGTACGACCGACCCTTACGAGACTAACCTTTCCAATACGGGTGGTACCCTCCACTCATATCCTAAGTATCATACTTTAGATCCAACACTGTCCAGCACACAACTCATCCAACCAGGTTGTGTACTAAGCATACGATCCATACACTTTATCCGTATCCTTGGCAGATTTAAATCCAAGGAAAATTTAGACACTGTCCCCAATATGAGTCCTGGGTACGACCTATTCCATGTATTACGTCTCATGGTGATCCACTCATACTCAGATCCAATCTAAGTAACCAAGTATAATATTAAATTAAGGAGCCAAATGATCCGTAACCACCGATATGACTAGTACTCCTAAATTCTATCCATTATAGTAACTAAAATCCATCCCACCAACCAAATTGTTCAGCATATGACTGGACCAAACCATCCGTACCCCAACATATGAATCATAGCCCTGAGTCTATATTAGGTTTAGAGATATATTAGAATCAACCCACAAAATGGAAACAACATATAAAACATAATAGAAACCATAAACCAAATGAGAACAAGTCTCGGTCAGGAATAACAACATAGTAATACAAGATAACAAGGAGTAAAACAACCCTAAAAAAACCATAAAAAGAGATGAACAAGAGGAATAACAACACAAGATAACAAGATCCCACGGATTTTACTTGAACAACAGACAAACACTACAAACAATTATAAAAAGATAAAGATAGGTAGTGAGAAATTAACCCTTATAAGAACTAAGAACCTAAGTGCATCTCAAAAACTAAGACCCTTAACTAATGTAAAAGGAACACCAATATTCTTATGATGACATGAGAGGGAGTCCCCCACTTAAGCACTAAAGTTTTTAGACAAGTTTGCAATAATAGTGATTCCACACTATTATCACCCTCATTCAGGTTTTTGTTTGTCCATGCCCTACAACTAAGGTGTTAAATTCTTTCAAAGAGTGAAAAAAGGCATTTAAAAGTTTAGTATTTTGACAACATTCAACAACTAAGCTAAAATAACCTAACATTAGTCTATTTATAGAGAGAAAAAAAGGCGCCCTTGGAGTGTATGTAGGGGCGGCTTTAGAGTGTCCAAAGCCCTCTTCACACTTCAACTTGTACATTTCCTTGGCTTAACTCAATGCGCACTCATGCAAGTCCATCTTTATGATTGTTCCTATATCATCCTCTCTATCTTAAGAGGAATTTGACTTAAAATTCATGGCTTTGTCTCTTTCAATTAGGCACATGACACACATTATCATGCTATCCAACATCTTTACCACCATCTTTATTTTGTACCTCAGCTTCCCTTTTCTCTCCATCTTGAGCTTTGCCTTTAATCTCACCCAATTCAATTCCCACCTCTTCTCTTAGTGGTGGGTTCCTTATTGATCCCTACATCTCCCTCTTAACTCTTCTTCCATCATATAAGCATCATTGTTGACCCTAAATCCTTTATGTACCTCTCAACAATATTCCTCTATATGGACGTGTCGGTTTTGGTGAAGTGGACCTTCAGTTGAGAGGATTGATTAGATAAAGTAGAGCATCAGTTGTGGAGCTTTGACGGGAGAGTTCAATTTTAGTGGAGGCATTTTGCTTCCAAGTTTTTATTGTTGAACTTGATTAAATTGTGGGGTACGTGGTCCACTTAGTTCTCGGTTTTGAGGGTAATTATGAGCTTGGCTTATGGCATTTTATGGTGGTCTTGGAGGATGGATCATTTGAGGTAGATTTTTGTAGAAAATGGTGGTGGGAGTGTTTTGGTCATGTCCACTTGAGGAAACATGGTGTCGAGGATTAGAAGAATGAGAGTTCCTTTGACTCACCATATGATCCAACCTTTCGATCATAGTAGACATGTCTCCTTTGATTGATGACATGCCTCCGTTGATTAAGGACATAACTGTGTGCAATTTTCCATGCTTTGGTTGATAATTTCAATCACGGCCAAGATATCACTAAGATCATTGTTATCCATTGTAGCCAAAAAGTTACCTACAAAATACAAACAAGTTAGTTGTACAAAATGGGTGATGTGGCAGCCCTTGATCAGTTGCAAGTTTTGAAGAGTTCTTGTTTTTTTTCCAACTTTCAAATTTTTGTTCAACTTTCAATTTATAGAAGAGTAAATTCGGTTTTGGAGGGGAAAGAAACAAGTTGGAGCCTTTTTGTACATTCAAAATAGGTTGACTTTCTTTGTACCTTTTGGGCAAAACACCTTTTTGAAGGGTGGTTGGCTTTTTCTTCTTTTGGTTAGTCTTGAAAAAGTTCCCTTACTCATTTTTTATAACTAGTCTTTTTGAAAGGTCTTTTGTCCCTTACTACTTTGGTATAGTTTTGGAACTTGTTTCAAGAAAAACAAAAAAGACTACACTCTTTCACTTGGTCTTAAGATCAAACACCACTATTGAAGGTTTTTCTTGTCACAAGACATGACGGTTGGTCAAGAACACCAAGAACCTTCAACAAGGTTTGAAGACCAAAGGTTCAAGTTGACCTCTCAAATAACAACAACACCTTCTCAAACACAAATCCTCAACGACAATGCCATTCGAAACCTCCAAATCTAGAATTCACAACAATAACAAACCAAGAACACACCTCCAAATCTCAGATTCACAACAACAAACCAACACACGACCAAGCCTATAGTTCCGCAACAACAACTTCAATAATACAAGATCAACTAAGATCTATACCCAAAGGTGTTAGTGAAGAACAAAACTAACACTTGAAAGACTAAAGACAAGTAAAAATGCTCCTAGGTCAAAAATCAACTATCCCGGCCAAGATGAACAACAACTTTCTTGGCTAAGAGCACCAAACTCAAGAACACAACTTTTTTGGGAGATTTTCAAACAACTAAGCCAAAGATTGATCTGTGGGTACAAAATCATCCTTATCTATAATACCAATTGTTAATGGAGTCAACCCGCAGCATGAAAACAAGACACAAAACACAATAGAAACCAAGAACCAAATAAGAACAAGTCTCAGCCAAAAACAACAATACAAGATAACAAGGAGTAAAACAACCCTAAAAAATCATAACACGAGATGAACAAAAGTAATAAAAACATAAGATAACAAGATCCCACGATTTTCACTAGAACAAGAGACAAACACTATAAACGATTACAAGAAGATAAAGATAGATAGTGAGACATTAACCCTAACAAGAACTAAGAACCTAAGTGCATCCTTAACACTAAGACCCTTAACTAATGTAAAAGCAACACCAACACTCTTATGATGACACGAGAGGGAGTCCACCACTCAAGTACCAACATTTCTAGACAAGTTTACAACACTAGTGATTCCACACTAGTATCACCCTCATTTAGGTTTTGGCTTGACCAAGCCCTACAACTAAGGTGTTACACTCCCAATGAGAGAATAAAGGTGTTACAAAGTTTAATCTTTCAAAAATATTAAGCAGCTAAGATATAATGACATAACATTAGTCTATTTCTAGAATTATTAAAAAACACAGAGAGAGATCTAAAAAGCCCTAAATGAAGGGAGCAATAAAGGCGCCCTTCGAGTGTATGTATGGGAGGCTTTAGAGTGTCCTAATCCGTCTTCACACTTCAACTTGTACACTTCCTTAGCTTGATTCAGTGCACACTCACGTATGTCTATCTTTATGATCATGCCCATATCAGTACCTAAATATATGAATCGTACCTCTGAGTCTATATTGGGTCCAGAGATCCAAATTCTAAGAAATTTTCTAAGGTCCAAAAACTAAGGTATTTCAGTCTCCACCACTTGGAACATTCGTCCCCAAATGACAAAAAAGGTAGGGTATCCACACACACGAGTCATTTGCATTATCTTATCAAATATATTTCCAATCTTTAAAAAAGTTTGAAAACAAAGAGGCAAAGATATTAATTTTTAATTTAACAAACATTGAAAATAAAGATGTGTTGAAGAAAACATACCATCCACATAAATCCCAAGAGCAGAAAACAAAAGCAGATATTTGGACTTCATATCCTCTTCTTCTTACCATGTATCTTCTTCCACATTATAGTTCCACTAAAGAACCTTAACCGAAGCCACATCCTTGATCCATAATCGATGAACCTGCCTATCCAAGATTTTAATCAATAATTCTTCATAAGATAAAGAATCCACGATACTGAGTCCATGCACAGGAACAACAATAAAAGGATCACCAATGTACTTCCTCAACATAGAAACATAAAAGGCTGGATGAACCAAGCTCAAGCTAGAAGGCAAAACAGTATTCAACTAAAACACAGACTTGGAGAACTTGGCATATAACTACTATTTCTTTAAGGTTTGCAACACCATACGAAGGTTATTAGTATGATCCACCACACTCTTTGAATAGACCAGAATGCATCAATAAACATAAGAATGAAAAAATTTAAATACTGATAAAAAACCTTGTTCATCATATCCATAAATGCCATCAGAGCATTAGTCAATCCAAATAACATCACCAAAAATTCAAAGTGCCCATACCAAGTATGTAAATCCATCTTAGGAATATCTACCTCCCTAATCTCTAGCTGATGGTAACCAGATCGATTATCTATCTTACAAAAGAACTTGGCACCTTGCAATTGGTAAAACAAATTTTCTATC
This sequence comes from Capsicum annuum, assembly GCF_002878395.1. Classification (NCBI taxonomy): domain Eukaryota; kingdom Viridiplantae; phylum Streptophyta; class Magnoliopsida; order Solanales; family Solanaceae; genus Capsicum; species Capsicum annuum. The sequence goes on from NC_061114.1 coordinate 40,640,671, forward strand.
CTTGGAAGAGGATACCTTGTATTGACTGTCACCTTGTTCAACTACCTATATTCAATGCACATCTGAAGGGAATCATCCTTCTTGCGCAAAAACAACACCGGTGTACCCTATGGAGAACACTAGGATAAATAAACCCCTTATTTAAAAGATCCTTAAGTTGTTCCTTGAGTTACCTCAACTCAGCCGTAGCCATTCTATAAGGAGGAATAGAATTTGGGCTAGTGTTTGGAACTAAGTAAATATCAAACTCTTAGTTCCATATCCCCAGAAACACTAGCAAGATAATCCTAAAAGACCTCTAGAAACTCAGTAACCACTTGAATGATTGGAAAGAAGGACTTTTCGAGTTAGATTCTTTAACTAGAACTAAGTGATAAAGACAAATTTTAGAGATTAACCTCTGAGCTCCAAGATAAGAAATAAATCTCCCCCTAGGAGATAAAGAACCACCCTTCCATTCTATAACCGGCTCACCAGAGAACCTAAAGATCACTCTATGGGTCCGACAATTCAAGGATGCATAATAAGAGTGCAAACAATCCATACCCAGAATGACAATGAAATTGACCATACCCAAGTAAAATAGATCCACCAAGGTCTGCTTTCCACCAATAGATACCACCCGTTATAGACTCTTTTAGCAATAACCGAGTAACTTACTAGGTAGAAACAAATAAAGGATCTTAAATAACTTTTGGATCAAAACCAAAAAATACAACCATAAAATGATTAACATAGGAGAGAGTAGATCCTGACCCTGAATCAATCACATATTATACGTCCTGAGAGAAAAGTTGTAACGTACTAGTAACGACATCAGGTGATTTCTTGAATTCCTATCGGGATGCCAAAGCATACAACCTATTCCAACAAACACTAGAACGAGGAGCAGGAACAAAAGTAGATGCCACACCACTAGGTGTAGTAGCAGAAGATGAAGCCACAAGAATTTTATTGACCCTCGTAGTAACCTTATTAACTAGATAATCCCTGAGTTGATGGCCTGTTATGCCACATATGAAGCATTTATCTTATCCTTCATAACAATAACCCCGATGAGGACGAAAATAGAACCAATAAAGAAGGTATGTAGAAATTGACTGACCTTTGCTTGCCTGAGATTGGACACCCTGTACCTTAAAATTGTCACCACCTTGATGACACCTGTCGCCCGATTAGTAAGAAGCACTAGAAGAAGAGTAGGAACCAGAACTCTGTAACTTCTTTTTCTGCCATTTGTGACCAACCCGATTACCTTAAGACTGAGCACCTCCTTAGTTAGAAAACCTGCTCCTCTTACCCAGTCTATCTCCAAACTATGCCTTTTTTCTCTTCTCATCTTTCACTTGCTAGATATGAACAGCCAGCCTAGAGATGTCCATATCTTTAATCAGCAAGGCAATTTTGGAGATAGACTACAAGGCATTCCAATAACTAAAATAGGAGCATACCTTGACAATTGGTGAAACTACAAGGCATATTCCTTGACAGACATCCTCCCTTGCTTAAGATTCACAAACTCCTATTTCTTTTCTTCCCTCAACTCTTGGGGAAAGAAATGATCTAAGAAATCCTTAGAAAAAGTATCCCATAAGGATGATTCTTCCATATCACCCCTATATCTATCATAATCTCCATACCACTGATATACAACATCTTAGAGTTGATAAGCCAAAAAGTTTACCCCTCCATATTGGAATCCTACATCACCCAAAATATCTTTTTCATTTCATCCAAGATGCCCTGTGGATCCTCCTCCACCTTTACTTAGAAAAAGTAGGAGGACTAATCTTAATAAATTGGCCAACTCCTGTGGCCTCAACAAGTAAAGCGTTAGTCGCACTCCGCTGAGCTTGAGCAGTGACCATCTGTGCATTAATATGAATAGACTAATGGAATTACATAGTAGTCACTTTGCCATGAGGAGGACTTGTAGAAGCCAACAAGACTTTAGAACTATCAGGGATAGGATCACGAGATCAAAGATGAACCCCAGTAGGATGCACCCCTTCAACATTACCCCCATATAGGATAGAAAAATTTCCTTATGTTCCAGATCTATGAGGCATGATATGAGAGATGAACAAGCAAGGATTAGAGAAGATTCTAGGACTGAGAAGCTTGAATATTGAATACCAAGAAAGTAAAATATTCCTAAACTCCTTATAGCCCCCTATATGAGTGCTATATACTATTAAAAGGGACTCTACTCGACACGGCTTTGTGGACTTCCAATTGATCATAAACCTAGGCTCTAATACCAACTTAAAATGACCCGACTGCTGGCCTTGTCGTAATGGGCATCCCAAGTCTGAATGTGATCGGTACGTCCCCCGTTACCCAATCTAGCCTTTAATCGTCTACCCTAAGTTGGGTGAATTTCAAGCATATACCAAACATAGTGAAATAACTCATATGAAAACTCGAGGATAAGATTACAACTATGATCGGCCTAACCAAACATCCCATACCAATAATCCAACCATTTCAAAATGATACTGAAACAAGGGTCATAACTAAAGATGTTTCTAAATATAATATAATTAATCCCAATATGAAATATGATGGAACACTAAGAAATTATGTTTGGTGATGCCAACCTTCCATCTTATTCTAAAGCTAAGGACGACACAAATACCAATCCCGCCCATTGCAACCTATAAAAGTACCACAAAGCCTATAACCAAAGAAGTAATAAAATCTGGTTGGGACATGCCCCCAACCATAGCCAAACCTAATATCCAGAAATATACCAAAATGTCTAAAAGTGTCCAAAACATAAAATAGAGTCTTCTAAAAGGATTGAATCTCACCAATTCAATCTAAATACTGATCACCAAGTTAATCACTATGTAGAAGGAGTAAAACGGCTGGTTCTTGCATAGCATAGGTATAAACCCTCCAATAGATGAGTTAGTGGGTGAATAATAACATAATCTCAAGATAAGAATAAAATAATGCCATTTATAAATCCAAGTAAAACCATCCATATCTATACAACCATACATATATATATATAACCATGCAGGGAAAGGGAACTGAGTTTAGCATGCCTTAAAAACCTTTACCATATATATATTTATCTCTTTCTCTCTCTCTCTCTCTCTCTATATATATATATAACCATGTGGGGAAAGAGAACTGAGTTTAGCATGCCTTAAAAACCATTATCGGGGTTGTGTAGCTTTGTCGTCCTAAACCACCCATGGGATGTATGGGTTCATCTGCCCCTGCTAAAAGAGCCTAGTGTGTGTAACCACACGACTAGGGCAGAAAACCTTAGGTTGACTAGTACATCCATAAAAATAAAATATGAAATTATGCATACGATCACCAAGACCAACCTCATATCGGCAAATATGAGTTTTCAATTTTGGTTTCTCCCGGGACCTCCACCTTCTATGATTTTGCTAGACATCCCACCATTATTGCCCAATAAAAAATCCAAATAACCAACCATTAAACAATTATTAAAAAAGGCTATTATTATTGATATCGTCATACCAATCCATACTTGCGAGTATTATCCATAGGCAACCATGTGTAGGCTGAAGGGGACTTTCAAGTGCCTTTACATTTACCATATAAAACCACTTGGGGGATTTGATGTACCCTACAATTATAATCATTTATCCATTTACCTTTCCAAAACATTTAAGTCATACATAATTCCTTTACCAAGTTTATTTCTAAAAAAGATTTCCATAAAAAAATTTAATCCAATAAAAACATTATTATAGGCATTTTGTCAAATACATTGGGGGCAAATATAACCAAAATCAATTCCAATTTCCATTAACCCATTCACATGGAATATAATTATCCAAAATCACCATTACTGCACATAAAGCATAATTAAAACAATAACTAAACATTTAATAACAAAAACCCCCAATTCATATATTAAAATCAAAATCATACAATTAATGAAGTCATGAATACATTCATAAAAACCATGATTATAGTTAGAATTAACAATGAGGGAAGAGAACATGCCTTAAAAAATGATGATGATGGAAATAAATCAACAAAACAAGAACTAAATCAATCCTTTAGTTGAAACCCTAGCTTTCCTTGCCCAAAAGCTTTTGAGAGAATTATAGAGTGTTTTGAAGAGTTTTGAAGTGTTAATGAATGAAATAATAGGGAAAATAACCTTCCAATTAGGTTAGAAGTCGTGGGACCTTATTAGGATAAGTGGAGAATTATCCAGAATACCCCCACTTAAGCTGCACCAAAACTCCATCATAGGGGTACGACTAACCCTCACGAGTCATACCCTTCCAATACACGTAGTACCCTCCACTCGTATCCTATGTCTTACAATTTGGATCTAACAGTCCAGCATATGACTCATACAACCAAGTCGTATCCAAAGTATACTATTCATACCCTTGATTTGTATCCATGGAAGATTTAAACCCAAGGAAGATTTGGACACTGTTCCCCATACAAGTCTTGAGTATGACTTGTTCCCTGGCTTGTGACTCATAGTGATCAACTTGTACTTAGAAACAACCTAAATAAACAAGTCTAATATTAAGTTAAGGAACAAAACGGTTCGTAACCACCGATACGACTTACACCCCTAATTCATATCTATTACAGTAACAAAAATCCATTACACCAACCAACACTGGTTAGCATACGATAGGACCATACCATATGTACCACAACATATGGCTCGTACTCCTGATTTGTATTAGGTCCAGAGATTAGAGTTCCAGGGAATTTTCTAAGGTTCATAAACTAAGGTATTTTATATGGTCTATCAATACTAGTTCAACATGTAGTTGAAGAGATGATACTAGTTGAGTTTGATGACACAAGAAACAGAAGTTAAGGAAACTATGATGTTAAATCAACATATGAATTTCTTATTATAGAAGAATTCAACAAATAGATGACTCCTTGAAAGAAGAAGAATTAAAAGCAGGGCGATAAAAGGTAACCAAATTGAAATAGGATTACTCAAAGAATTTACCATAAAGGATGGGATTCCTTTGAATGAAAAGCAAATCAACTCTTAAGAAAAAAGTTTCCATATTGGTAATACTAAAGAACTTACAAGATGTCATTTCCAAACTCATAATAAGCAAAGACAAAATCAGAGATTAAGAATTAAGGTGTTGCACAAAAAATTCCTAGAAAAAATAGGTACATATATAGCAGAGTCTAGCTTGAGTTTAGATTGATTTTATTAGGGTTGTTCTGAGTTATAATCATTTTGATTTTGATAGTTTCAATTTTTATACACTGGAATAAGAATTAATAATAGTATTGGGATAACTTTAAAACTTGGGAACATAATCCATGGGTTGTTTGTGTGTTGAAAGGAATTAGAGTTTACAATTTCTTTCAAGTCACAATGTATGTTATCATTGTTTGACGGGCTTATTATTTTGGAAATGTTATGTCTAAATCCATTAAAGCTGTAGTTCGTGGTTTCTTACAGTTATTGTGACCCGGGCATTTTCTACGTGACACTTTGGATTCTTAAGTTTACTGCTTTTATTACTTTGATGGAACATGATATACAACCCAATCCATTCATAGGAAGTAATCATCGATACTGCACTAAAATTGTAGGGCATGTAGAATATCAAAAAGTAGTTGATGCCATGATTTTGAAACTTACATGAATTTTAAGAGATACATGATAGGTAGCCTGAAGAGTATTTCCATTTTAATTATATTGGGAAGAAGATAGTTGTATTTCAACTAAAGAAATTGTAATAAAGATGAAAGATACCATGAGAGGAATTAGAGTAGAATGGTCCGAAAAATCCAATATTGAAAAGTAACAAAAAAACAACATAGAAGGAGTTTAATTTCCAATGATGAAGGATGTTTTTCTGAAGTGCGAAAGGCCAATATTTTACTAATGAAAAATATGATGTAGGTATCCAATAAAGATTTGGGTCTAAAAAATTACACAATTGAACTTGGTAATAATGGCAATTTTAGTCTCAAAATTTCATGTCTAAGATAGTATTGTTATATACTCTCCTATTTATTTTACATGATCCGCATAAACTTGACACGCCTGTGAATTCTTTTACTAGAGGTTTGTTTAATTAAACTAACCTTATTAATTATGCGTTGGAAATCTAAATTTCATTATTAATACTTAATATATTCATTCAATGATAGGGATAGTATTAAAAGAAAATGATAAACTTCTTTTGATTTCATATATTGGACAAGTAAATTGATAGAACTATTTTTAGTAAAAAGGTCAAGTATAATGAAATGGAGTGAGTATATATATTGGTATTTACATTCTTTATCCTATAACATTATCTTCATGTAATGACACACTAAGGTTACATAATCTACAACCATAAAATGTCCCAAATGGAAGCCCACACCCTCTCCACTGACATTTCTATAATATTCACACACATGATAACAATTACGAGAAAGGAATACAATTATACAGGTATCACACATACAAATACAATAGAGGAAATAAACATACATAGGTATATAATGCAATAAAAATATAGATACAATGTAAATAAAAAGCAATGGGGATGATGATAATGATAATATGATGATGCGAACGAGGTCGTCACACAACCTTAATATACACCTACATTGCTAAAGATTATCGACGTAGGACCCATGGGTGGTTCGTCAACCCATATACAACCAATATCATATACCAATAGCCATATCTCCTCCCCAGCACATCCATCGGTAGAGGGTTTTAAAGATGTCATATTTTCTATAACAAAAAGCTAGTGTTTAAATTATTTCCTGTATTTCTATGTTGGTACCTGTGTTTCGTGAATGTATACGATATAAGGATGCAATACCCACCACTAACTAGGATGAGATACCACCCAAGTAAGCTAATTATCCACTCAATATTTCTAACAATCCATGAAATCAAACATAAACCTTATGCCAGTAGACTAAAATACATTAACATACACCATTAATTCCACATTAGGATTTCTCTTCAAACAAAATACAACAAAAAAGTCATATGTGCAAGTCTAATAATATCATATAGGACACTAAGCGGTCACACATAGCAAATAATGTTCCAAATTCACAAAATAAATTTAGTATATAGGTTCCCACATGGACACAACATGATAATATATCCATTTTCATGATTAGTTCCCACACCATTAACATGATTTTATACCAATATTAACTACCCAACCAAGTCTAAAGAAAGTTAAGTCATAACCTACCTCAAATGCCAAAACCAGTCTAAAAGTCTTTAATTCAAATCCTTACCCCCACAAAAAGAATAGGAATCAACTAAGACATAGAGATATAGAATCTATACATCAAAAAAATTCAACGATACCCATATTGCCTAATTTTGAGTCAGGATCAGAAAAAACCCTCGAAATGGATTTTTTGAAATATAAGAGTAAAATCATAATTTTACTATTGAAAAATATTCCACATACTCTTAGGAGTCTATAGCTGAAAATCCAAGAAAAAACGAGTTAGAAATGAGGTCTAAATAAATGAAAAACTATTTTTAAATCTTTACCGGCTAAACCCCGAAATCTGATTTTAAAATTGAGAATTGTATTTTTTTGAAGATGAAATTGAGATAAAAGAGACAAATATAAGATTAGAAACTCACCTAAGTGAAAATGGGTTTTAGATTGGAGAAATAAAATTTTTAGGCCTGCCGAGACGAAATCCCAAATTTCCACTTTTAAATCCATATATAAAAGAGATTTAAATGACAAAATTGAAGAAACGTAGTTGAAAAATATGTTTTGGATCTTACCCAATATTAGAATTAGAGAAAAATTGCTGAAAATCACGAAAACTTAAGCTCCAATTCTTAAAAATAGTGATAAATAGTGAAACATGGGTACTTAGGGGACTATGGAATCACATATGCGATCATGAAGTTGCTTAATCGAGTAACACTTAAGAAACCAAGTGTCGCATATGAGATGCCTTGCCAGAGGGTATGTATTAAATAAGTGACCGTATCATATCTTATGCATGGTTTGCAATCACGAGCAAGATGTCCCATAATGGCACTTGGTCTGATCTTCCCAGTCTCTGACAACCCAAACCAGGGCCTTGTTGTAATAGGCATCTTAATCCCAATAAGTACTACAGATCTTCCTGCTACTCTATCCAACTAACTAACATATACCTTGAGTCTGATTAATTTCAAACATATATCAAGATATAATAATTATCAACTCAAAGACTTTGGGATATGTCCACAACCATGGCCAACAAATCTAAACAAACTAAAATAATAACGAAGTCCATAACCATACCATAGTAAAATGGAACAACCATAAATAAAAAAAAGTCATACAGTATCAACCCAAATACCAATACATATTCCAAGGCTGAAATACCTTTCTTGTTTTAGATTTATGAAAAATAAATAAATAATAAATTATTGATTAAACAATGAAAACAAAAACTTTTTGAACTTTATTCCTTAATTGAATATAGAACTGTTTAGTTACAAGAGTTCAATTCGCGGAAAGCATAAAATATAGGAAAGTTCCAGGTTAAATAAAAAAACTAAGACTCTAAACTCAAATCTAAAATAATGAACCTTCAACCTCCAATTCCTATTTGAACAACCTTTTATTGTTATTAATCCATTTGAATCATTACTAAACTAAAATAGCTTACTCAATCTCGACGATTGCTTATTCATAGGCTATTATGAGTTCAAGACAGGCCGCTATGGTGAAATTGGTAGACACGCTGCTCTTAGGAAGCAGTGCTAATGCATCTCGGTTCGAGTCCGAGTGGCGGCATACCGTCTTCTAAAAAGGATAAATAGATCTTATAATGAATTCAATTCCCGATTTCCATTTTAGAATTATGTAATTAAGGGACTCTTCTTTTTTAAGATTTTTATGATATTTTCAACCTTAGAGCATATATTAACTCACATTTCCTTTTCGATTGTTTCAATTGTAATTACAATTCATTTGATAACCTTTTTAGTCGATGAAATCGTAAAGCTATACGATTCGTCAGAAAAGGGCATAATAGTTACTTTTTTCTGTATAACAGGATTATTAGTTACTCGTTGGATTTCTTCGGGACATTTCCCACTAAGCTATTTATATGAATCATTAATTTTCCTTTCATGGAGCTTCTCCCTTATTCATATAATTCCGTATTTCAAAAAAATGTTTTAATTTTAAGTAAACTAACGGGGCCAAGTGCTATTTTTACCCAAGGATTTGCTACTTCAGGTATTTTAACTGAAATACACCAATCTGGAATATTAGTACCTGCTCTTCAATCTGAGTGGTTAATAATGCACATAAGTATGATGATATTGGGCTATGCAGCCCTTTTATGTGGATCGTTATTAGCAGTAGCACTTCTAGTGATTACATTTCGAAAAAACAGAAAGCTTTTTTATAAGAGCAATGGTTTTTTAAACGAGTCATTTTTCTTGGGTGAAAATGTTTTAGAAAATACTTCGTTTTTTTCTGCTAAAAATTATTACAGGTCCCAATTGATTCAACAATTGGATTATTGGAGTTATCGGGTTATTAGTTTAGGATTTACTTTTTTAACCATAGGAATCCTTTCGGGAGCGGTATGGGCTAATGAAGCGTGGGGATCGTATTGGAATTGGGACCCAAAAGAAACTTGGGCATTTATTACTTGGATCGTATTTGCAATTTATTTACATACTCGAACACATAGAAATTTGCGGGGTGCAAATTCTGCAATTGTAGCGTCTATAGGCTTTCTTATAATTTGGATATGCTATTTTGGGGTCAATCTATTAGGAATAGGGTTACATAGTTATGGTTCTTTTCCATCAACATTTAATTGAATTCAAGACAAGTTATTACAAATACAAGAGCGGGCGGCGCATTGTATGAACCAACATGCGGACCGTGTGAATCATCAATACAATATTTGATTCACACGGTTTTCTACCATATGTAGTTCAATTTCATTGTTTATACTAAACTTAAGAGTTAACAGAAGAAAAAAAGAAGACTTTTTTTCATTGTCCAAGAATGGTTTTAAAAACAAACATAGGTTTTTTTATTTCAGTCATCCAAATTATCTATAAAAAAAATTAGATAGAATAACTTCGACCTTGTCAATTGCTAATGAAAGAACGAAATCGGGGTATATACCAATACCTATTACGGGTAAAAAGATGGAGATCGAAAGAAATAACTCTCGGGGTCCAGAATCAAAAAAAGAATCCTTTGGGGCATTAAATAGCTTGTATCCATAGAACATCTGGCGTGACATAGATAATGAATAAATAGGAGTTAATATCATTCCAATTGCCATTACAAAAGTAATTAGTAGTTTTGGAATTAAAAGATATTTTTTGCCGGTAATTATTCCAAAAAATACTATCAATTCGGCAACAAAACCACTCATACCTGGTAATGCAAGGGAAGATACGACAAAATCAACGGAGACAAGATACTGTACAAAGTCTAAATTATTGTACAAAAGTCTTGATTGAATTATTGTACATTGATTGAATTATTAAGACTTTTACGTAGATGTAGGAAAATAGGTTAGGCCTATATAGCCCCTTTTATTGACTTTTTAGTTCCTAGGTTTAAAATTTTTGTAAAGTTTGGATGTAAAGATACATTTTCGTTCTATAAATAAAGAAGGCAGAAGGCATTGCAAAGGCAAGCCTTCATGCGTTGAAGCAACTTTTCTCTCCACTCTACAACAAATACTTTACTCAGTTAATTAAATAAACATATTCCAATGGAAAAAGCTATGGAGGAACAAAACTCAGAAATATCAAAACTACCCGAACAGGTATATCTATTTATGATTATGAATAGCTAAATTCATAATTCCCAACAATCATGATATGTTAAAATACATTCATATTAGTTACTTTATAGTAGAATTATTCGAAGAATAATATGTTAAGAAGATTATTAACAAAGAGGAAACTATTACTTTTTCTAATATTATTTTCTTAATATCTATAATTTCTATATCTTTAAGTATATATAAGATTAATACTTTAAGATAATCTAAATGATCTATCTTTTAAAATTGGTTTTATTATAATATTTTGTAGTTGTTTGTTTTAGCCTTTGAACAAAGACAAAAAGAAAAAGAAGAAAAAGATAGAGAACAAAAATTACTAAACGAGATAAATCAATTTAAGGAAAAATTAGAAATAAAAAATGAAGAATTAGAAATAAATAATATAGATATTGAAGAAACAGATAATTATGAGTCCGAAGATAGTGAAACATATACAGAAATATTAACAAATACAAAAAATCTAGAAATCAATGAAGAACAAAACGAAATTAATGAGGAAAACTTAGAAAGTACCCACACAGAAATAAATACTCTTGATAAAAAAGAAAATGAAAATATAATATCTAAAACAACAGAAATAAGAAAACATATATATTATAAGAATAAGTTTAAGAAATATGACAAATGGATACCAAAACAAATAGTGAATAAAAATTATAACTTTTTAGACCTAGACTGTGTAATAGATACAGAAAAAACAATACAATTATGGATAGGATATATGACAAAACAATTATTAGATAATAATATAAATATAACAGATGCACCGGAATATATAGAAAAAACACTAATAGGATCAGTAAAACTATGGTTTTCAAATTTAACCGAAAATAGCAAAAAAGTATTAAGAACTAATAAACCTATAGAAGGAACATCATCGACAACAACTAAACTAACACCTATAGAATTATTAAAAAAATATGAAACAGCTATAAAAGATGAATTTGGTAGCACGACAACAATCGAAGAAGAACAAGACGAAGAAAAAAATACAAATAGAAATTTAATGTTAAAATTAGCAATATGTAATATGTGTTATATAGATGAATATACTTGCGCATTTAAAGAATATTATTACAAAGGAGCATATAGTATAGAAGAAAGTAAAGAAATAAGAAAATTATATTTTAATAAATTACCTGAGCCATTTAGTTCGAAAATAATAAAAAGTTGGGAAGAAGCAAAAATAGTAGATACGTTAGGAGCAAGAATAAAATATTTACAACAATGGTATAGAAACTTATGTGAAAAATATAGAGAAGAATTAAAAATGGAAAAAATATTAATAAGAAATTTAGCATGTTGCAAAAATAAAATAGCACCCCAGTTTGGATGCGAAGAAAGATATTATAAGAAAAGAAAAAGACATAAGAAATATAAAAAATATAAAAAATCAAAATATAAATATAAGAAACCGAGAAAAAGATATTATGTAAAAAATTATAAACATAAAAGACCATATAGAAAGAAAAATCTATAAAAGAATGTACTTGTTATAACTGTGGAAAGTTAGGATATTTAGCTAGAGATTGTAAATTACCTAAAAATCTAAAAAATAAACAAATATCAGAAATAAAAATAGATAATACAGAATATATGCAGATAGATTATATAGTTTATGAATTAGAAAGTGAGGATAGTATATATGAAATTTCAGAAAACGAAACAGATAATGAAATAGATAGCGAAGTAGATGAATCAAATGACTGAAGAAGATATAAAAATAATAACAAAGGAAGAATATTTAAATGATGAAGGAACGGAACAAAA